>NW_020622934.1:6585898-6887079 GCF_003573695.1 Papaver somniferum
CGGAGATTATTAGCGAAATCTATAGCATAGGAAGATACCAAAATTTCTTAATATGGAAGATTTCATTCCCAATCTGGAAAAAATCTTATGGTTTGGGAAGGTGGAAGAAAGGAAAGAACTGAGTAAACGAAGATATCCATGGAAAAGTATCTCAAGAAATTCGCACATACCTTATACAATCAGACACACCTCCATGACAGCCAATTAGAGACAAGCACGTCCCTTGCTTTACTCGTGGGATGTTACGCGTGTACTTTTTTTTTTGTTGAACGGTGCCTAGTTAGCAATTCGGGGTACGGGAACGTTCGGAACGGCATACGTACGAGTATTATACGGATTTGTAAAATTCAAATTCGGTCAACGATTCGTGATTCGGCAGTAATACGGAACGACATACGTACATGTATAATTCGTTTTACAGATATGAATCCTGCGTACAAAATTCTGCATATATTAACTTGTTAAAAAGTCATTTTTAATATAATCTCTTTCTTCGATACAGTAATTTAATAGTTGACATAAACTATATATATGATATATGAATTACAATCAGCAAATAACATGTATGTTGGTGGTATTGGAATCAGATTGATGTATGTAAAATTTTAAAAGTCAAAAATATAATAAAGAATGATAATTTAGTGATGATGTGGTAAAGTATTATACGAGTCGTATGATTCGGTAATTCGTAAATACGCGTATAATTCGTTTTTAGCTGGAAATTCGCGAATCTAAGTCGGGGTTTCAGTCATACGGCTGATACGTACGGGTTCGGTCGATACGGACGGATTCGCGAATTATACTCGTATAATTTGCGAACTTACTAACTAGGCGGTGGTATACCTCTTTTTCACGTGTATAGGCTATAAATAAAGCATAAATTAGTTTTTTATTGCATAAATTAATTTTTCACTAGTAACAGTGCTCATATTTTAAGTAATAGGGAACAACATTACAAAATTGAACCCACTTTAATTTCTTAACAGTGCTTTCAATCAGTGTAGTCGATTTAGGCCGAGACGTCCGGAATCTCGGCGATATTTCCGGTTTCGGCATAAGGGGAGATGATATCTGCATTCTCGCCGAGACGGAAACTTACCGGGAACATCGCCGGAATTGTTCAATATCGTCTGCAATCTCGGACGGAATTTTGTTGGGTTTAACTCTTTCAAGGTTTCCATGCAATTGAAAATTCCACAATTTTCATCAATTATAATATCAATTATTTACCGGAGCTTCTAGTTTAGGTGGTTGATTGTACTATATTCTCTTCTCTAATCTGATAGAAGCTTCTTTGGGCTTCCTTACCAACAATTCTAAATCTACAAAACCAGCGGACGTTTTGGTTTATAATTGGATAGATGGTAAAGATGTTTGCTTCGACGTCACATGGGTCTCTCCATTTACAAGTGCTAAAACTCGCTCTTTCACTCCCGGCCATGCCATTTCTGCTGTTGTATCACGCAAGTTGCATAAATATCAAAATTGTGTGCAAGGCATGGTTAACCTATCAGTCCTAAAGTCTATAAATTTACAGATTTTTCTTACACATTTTTTTTTGCACTGATTCTTTTAAAAACTGAACTTTATTGAATCAATATGAAAAGAGACGCAGTTTGTGTGGTATGCTACCTGCATCTAGACTTCATCTCTATTTTCATTTAGAGTTAGTACAAAGTTAATTCTATTTTTCTTACACTCTTAACCTTGATAAAGTAGGAGAGATGTGAAGTGTGATAACTTTTACTTGCATACTTGAATATACTTTTTTTTTCTAGAATGACACACGTTCAGTTTTTTTCTTCTTATGATTTTGTTCTGATGCAGGAAACATAAGAACGAGTTGAAAGAAGAAAGTAATGTCAATCTATCACGGAGGCAAAGAACACTGTTTCCGGAATGGTTTCGAAAACATGTGAGTACAAATTTCTGAGTTATTACTGCTGATAGTTTCTCACTGTATATATCATCTTTCGTAATTTGTATATAATATTGTTGTCGATTTTTTTTTTCGCAGATACAAGATCTGCACAGCAAAAAAGAAGCCACGGATGAAATGCAAACTTTAGCTTGGGGAGTTGATGTCCGAGTAAACTCGTACAAAGCGTGTAATGTTAATGAGGTTAAATATCATTCTAAAGATCGTGAAGCTCGAAGGACAAATCAGAATAGTGGATTGTTAGTTGATGGAGAACATGGGGGAAATGCAATTGAATTCTATGGCACTTTGCGTGATGTTATTGAGTTGGAATATCAACATGGATATCGAATAGTGCTGTTTAAGTGCGACTGGTTTGACGTGAGCCCGAATAGAAATAAAATTCGAAAGGATTACGATTTAACAAGCATAAATGTGAGCAACTTATGGTATGAGGATGATCCGTACGTTCTTGCGTCACAAGCGCAGCAGGTATTTTATGTTGATGATCATAAAAATGGCGCAAACTGGAAAGTTGTTAATAAGATGGAACATAGACACTTGTGGGATGTTCCGGAGGTGGATGATCTGGGCGCGACTGTTGACGAGGCCTATCAGCAAGGTGCGGATTTTCCAGTATTATCTACGTTTGAGGGAGGGGATGATGTTGAAGAAAATGAACTTGATAGAGATGACGTCCAACCAGAGATGGTACAAGTGAATATTAACGATCCCAATGATGATTTGTTTGAAACAGATGACGAAGATGATGAGACATTGAATGAATACAATAATGACATTTTGGATGCCGACGAGATAGTGGTGAATGGTGAAGACAGTGATATAGAGTGATCACAGTGTTCTTGGCATCTGAGTTTTTTTTAAGCAGGTGGTTTTTATTTTACTACATTTAAATATAGGTCTACTGTTTTCAATTTGACACTTTATAATATGCAGATTTTAGTTTTTCTTTTCTTCATTTTGACACTTTATGAGTTAGTCTTGAACGTCAGTGGTTTTTGTTTTACTAAATTTAATGATAGGTCCATGTGGATAGGTCCACTGTCCCGTTTGCCCAATCTGAAGAATGCCATACCAGTCCAAGTCCTTCCCATCGTTTATTTTAAACTGACCAGAACAGTGTACCGCAAAAACTTTAAAAGTCTTATTATTAGTAGTATGACCCATTTTAAGTTTTATAATCAACAAACAAATTTTACACGATATTCTCTCCAAAAATAAAAGAGAGAGATTTGCAAGATATTTTATCTCTCTTTTAAAAGAGAGATTTCGTCCACTTTCCATACATGTTGCTCCACTATTTATTTGGAGATAAATTTGTTCCTAAAAATACACGGAAAAAAACTCACCTAATTTATTAGGAGATAAATTTGTTTCTCAAAATACACGGAAACAACTCACCTAATTTATTAGGAGATAAATTTGTTCCTCAAAATACGCGGAAACAACTCAGTATTAGTTTACATATACTATTCTAAAACTCAAGAATTATAAAGATCCTAATAAGAAGATATGTTTGCAAGTTGCAATAAGAGAGAAAAATACAGATAAGAGGAACAAAAATGAAGAAAGATTTGGGAGGAAATTCCCGCTTTTATATGGTGTTTCAATTTAAGTTCCCTCAAAATTCATGATCTATCGCCTTATATAAAGTATAAGAAATCTCCTAAATCTCTACACAATTTTTTTCTCCATATGGTGTTTCTCAAGTTTATATGGTGTTTCTCAAGTTTTGAAGTTCAACCTTCTACTGCTCAAGTAATAAATCTTCCCTCTTCTCGTTTTATATTTCTTTTCAGTTATACTTGTTTTATCAAATTTCGTTAACTATTATCAATGGGTTTTAGTTGATTTACTATAAATCTTTTTTTTTATAGAAATCTAATAGGGTTATAAGATTTTACCTGATTTTAGATATAGTATATATCTTAGGGAGGTCTATGATTCTAAAACTTCCATCGGATTTTTTTAAGGGTCGTTTTCAAGGAAAAGAAGGAACTGAAGAATGACTTCTAAGGTATTACTAGCATAACTATTACTAGTTATTATAATTATACTTGTTTTAGGTATGGGATAATGATTTTATCATTGTTGTAGAAACGACAGGCAACTCTCTCAAATAGGGGCCAAAAAGTTTACACAGGGTCGAGGTCATTCATTAAATACCACAAAATGGTATATATCTTTTACTATACTATTCAAAAAAAATTACTCTATCACTCGTAATTTATACTTTTGCTACAACTTATGAGTCTCTCTTTGACATGGAACAGAAAAAAAATTCAGAAGAACCCAAACTTTTTGAGGTCTGTAAATAAAGCATCATTAAAGAGCAAAGAGATGATATTTACAATGAGGTTTCTGGAAGAAGATTTAAAAGAAGAGACATGACCATTTTGTCTTTTGAAGATTTGATTGAAAACCTAGAAAATAAAATATGGAAGATACAAGCAGATTCCGAATTATTCAAACTAGAGATATCGATTCAAATGTTGAATCTTGATGAATAATTTATGAATACACGATTTCAAGTTTTTAGTGTTTAGAACTAGATGAATTTCAATTTATATATTTTTAGGCAATTTGCCAAAGTAATGTTAATCTCATATTTAAATATTTTATTTAATAAAACATAAATATTTTATGCTCAACATATGTTATGATTTTTTTATTGTAATAAAAAAACGAATCACGAAAATTAAATTAATTTTTTTTAATTATATTAGTTTGCGGTTTATAAAAAGCTTGTAGAGAGGAATAATTTTGTCTTTTAAATTCTCTTCTAAGCAAAACAAGTAGTCCTTAATAAAGTACTCAGGGATGAAGAAGAAAGTTGTCTAAGAAATTCATTTTCTAAGGAAAAATTAATTGTCATTTGTTATGATATTTAGAGGCGATTTTTTGGACGGAAAGTATTCGTCTTTGAATAAGGCATTTCTAGGCAAACTGAGTTGTCATTTGTGGAATATTTTGGGACAAAACATGTTGCTTTTGGAGGCAAAAAAAGTTGTATTTGAAAGTTCGTTTTAAAGGCAAAATGAATTGTCTTTAATAAATAATTTAGAGGCAAAATAAAAAGTTTTGGAGAGGACGAATTTGTCTCCGAAAATTCTTTTTAAGGCAAGGAATTTGGTCACTAAATTTTTTTTTTGGAGGCGAACAAGTTAGTCTCCAAAAATTTGATATTCAGGGGCTATTTATATTGTTTCTAATTAAATTAATTAGAGACAATTTTTTTTGGTTTTTGATAATAACTATTAAAGACAAATTAAATTGACACGAAAATTACATTTTTGGTACAATTTTTTTGGTTTTAAATATTTATCATTAAAGACAAATTAAATAGACACAAAACTTCCGTTTTTGAGACAATTTTATTGGTCTTAAACAATTATCATTAAGGACAAATTAAATTGGCACAAAACTTTCGATTTTGAGACAATTTAATTGGTCTTAAATAGTAATCATTAAAGACAAATTAGTTTGTCCTTGAATTTACATTTTTGCGACCAAAAAATTGCCCGCAAAAAATTGCTTTTCGGTGGCCAATTTTTTGGTCATTAAAATATCTTTCGCAGACAATTTTATTTCGTTGGTGAAAGAGACTTTTATTGACAAAAATTTTTTAGTTGTTAATTAAGTTTTCTCGTGACCGTTCATAATTTTGTCACGAAATACTTTCCTAGACAGGGTATTTGAGACAACTTCGCGACAAAAGAAAATCCATCTCAGAAAATATTTTGAGAAAAAAAAAGGAATTTTCTGACAAACTTTTTTGCCACTAAACGTGTGTTTTGTTGTAGTGCCTTTGTTTTGGTAACCGCATAGGGAAGGCCGACGTGGTATGGCGTGGCAAGGTGGATGGCATGCCATTGGCCCATGTGGCATGGCCGGCATGCCTTAGCGCGGTTTGGGCGTGACCAAAACTAGGGTTTTGGCATTGGGCCAAAGGTTACCATGTGTTGGTTGGTGACCTTGGACGGCTGAGATTTGCATCTAAGATGGAAGGATGGCCGTTTATTGTCGCACGCCTTCGTTTTGGCAGACGTGAAGGGAAGGCCGGCATGGCATGGCTTAGGCGCGGCAAGGTGGATGGCGCGGCATGCCATTGGCACTTGTGGCATGGTAGGCATGCCTTGGCGTGGTTTAGGCTCGGCCAAACTAAGGTTTTGGCATTGGGCCAAAGGTTACCATGCGTTGTTTGGTGACCTTGGATGGCTGAGTTTTGCATCTAAGATGGAAGGGTGGCCGTTGACTGTCGCACGCCTTCGTTTTGGCAGCCGTGAAGGGAAGGTCGGCATGGCATGCCTTAGGCGCGGCAAGGTGGATGGAGCGGCATGCCATTGGCACATGTGTCATGGTCGGCATGCCTTGGCGTGGTTTAGGCGCGGCCAAACTAGGATTTTGGCGTTGGGCCAAAGGGTACCATGCGTTGGTTGGTGACCTTGGACGGATGATATTTGCATATAAGATGGAAGGGTGGCCGTTGATTGTCGCACACCATCGTTTTGGCAGCCGTTAAGGGAAGGCCGACATGGCATGGCTTAGGCGCGACAAGGTGGATGGCGTGACATGCCTTGGCGTGGTTTAGGCGCGGCCAAACTAGGGTTTTGGCATTGGGCCAAAGGTTACCATGCGTTGTTTGGCGACCTTGGACGGCTAAGATTTTCATCTAAGATGGAAGGGTGGCCGTTGATCATCGCACGCCTTCGTTTTGGTAGTCGCATAGGGAAGTCCGGCATGGTATGGCGCGGCAAGGTGGTTGGCATGCCATTGGCACATGTGGCATGGCATGTCTTGGCGCAGTTTGGCGTGGCTAAAACTAGGGTTTGGGCCAAGGTTACCATGCGTTGTCTGGCGACCTTGGATGGCTAAGATTTGCATCTAAGATGGAAGGGTGGCCGTTGATCATCGCACGCCTTCGTTTTGGTAGCCGCATAGGGAAGGCCGACATGGTATGGCGCAACAAGGTGGTTGGCATGCCATTGGCACATGTGGTGCGTCTGGCATGGTTGGCATGCCTTGGCGCGGAGATGTGGCTGGATGGTTGGCATGCCTTGGCGCGGTAGCATAAGAATTAGGGTTTGGCATAGATGATGTCGATCAATGTTAAGGGTTCTGCCGTGGAACATGACACATTAAAAAAAAGGTAACCTGGTAATTCTTACGTAGGCATGCTGATCGATTCAATAAATGTGCTAATAATCATAGTGACGTCATGTCAGATGTGCGGTTTTACGATTTTAACCCTAAGCTAAAAACCACCATCAACACCAACAAAGGACAAGTTTTTGGTCAGGAGAATACAACACTCAGAAATCACTTGTTAGCTTTCCCAACTGTTAGCTTTCCACTTTCTGATACAAGTCGTCAAACAACAAATCTTCCTGAATCAACTATTCTGGTCTCAACACTCTCTTCGCTTCCATCCATAGACCAACCCTTCTCCTCCACTTTGTGACTGAAGCAAGTATGGAATGACCATTTCTTGGTTTAGGACGGATTTGTACAGATTGATCTCTCGAATCAAAGTACTCCCTTGCAGTACATTGTTTAGGGTTTATACTCATTTCTCACCCACACACTCGAAATTACCAAAATCAGCAGAAACTGTTTCCACCCTCAAACAATTGGCGACCACAGTGGGAGATTAATCTATCGGTCACAATATCAATTCCCGATTTCCGATTCCATCTTTTCAACCCAGATATCGAGATGATGGAAGCAGACTAGCCGCCACCTCGGTTATCAGACGACTCTGGAATGACTGGGGACTTAGGAATGATTGGGGACTTTTCACAGTCACGGCGCCGCCGCCCACAAAAACTCAGATTTACATCCGGGAGATCCAATTTGTTGGGAGACTCTAAAAAGCAAGTAAGTCTCGTCAGACGAGTTGCATGTTCTACTACCGAGAATTTTCACATAGATAATAGAAACCGACAGTCATGCTATCCCCATATTTCATCCCATACTTTCTACTGACAACACAATATTCACAACTCCATGACTTTCCTGGGGTATTTATGCCACATATAGTCATAACCAAAAAAAAAACAATTCATTCCAAAAGAATAATCCAAAACCCTCATAGGAGACGATTATCTATCAATTCAAATCGAACCATGAACCAGGCGCTCTGTTCGCCTTTCAAAAAAAAAAAAGCCTAAATAAAGAAGTTCAGAAGACAAGAGTGCATTCAAGGAAAACCATCTAGTAATGGCTTGCTCTTCTTGGAGAAAGCCTCATTCGTGCTTTTGAGAGCCGCCTGTTTCATCTTCAGCTCCGTGGACAACCTTTTGATCTCCGCCTCCTGCTGTGTGACCTCATCCGCGGAAGGGCCTTTAGCCGCCGTGGTATGCAAATTTTCGATCTCAGAGAAACCTTCAACAAACCAGGGAACGTTGAACCCGTGGTCTATGCACACATCACGATGGAACTTCCAGCTTGAGACCACGTCCTCATAAACGATATGGCCAGTCACTTTGCACATGTCGTCAATCGATGATAAAGCTTCCTCCACACGCTTGACCAGCACAAACCGACTAGTAACCTTTTTGGTTGTGGAGATGTGTCCATACCTTTCCCATATCTTGGTATATAATGTCTCGTATTTGGCTGGAACGCTGAAGCCGCCGATCAACACATGATTATGGAGGAGCGAAAACGGCGCCCGCAACCGAACAGGAAATTGGCAAGGGATTCCTAACTACAATGGTGCCAGCGATCGCTGGATCACTCTCCGTTACTTGAGCCGCAACAACATCTTCATCTTGATCGACCTCCATTTCCGGGTCGCTAGGCGCAGCTGCCACGGTTGGAGACAAAGCTGTATCTCCACGGTTTTCCGCCTCGAGGCCATCTTCAGGAGCGGGTTCTCCCTGCAATATCGTGGTTTAGACATTTTTCAAAAAAAAAAGAGAGAGAAAGGAAGGAAGGAAGAAGAAGAATGCGTGGAAGACTCACTGATTCACTTTCAGACTGACTAGAAGAAGACTCAGCGCTGCTGTTGGAAGAGCTATTTTCATCATCACTAGATTCCGAGCTTTCCTCCTTTTCGAGCTCTTCTTCATCGCAAGAAGGCTCGGCATTGTCACCCTTTGCCGCGAGAGCCTCCGTTCTCTGGGGCTCAGCATTGCCACACGCTGCTGCGAAAGATACCGTTTTCTGACTACGTGCAAGCTGGGTAAAGGCGTTCACGCCGTGGTTAAGGAATAAGGAAAGATTTTCAATAACGAAAGAACTGTCCAATCCGACTGATTGGGCAATAAAAAGAATACATACTCGAACTTTGGAAGAACTGAAAGTCACAAGGGCTGTTAAATCTGATCGAAAACCACCCGAGCGATCGTTCGACCTTCACTCCTTCTTTTGGGGACTGTCCGTGTTAGGAGATTTTTGTTTGGGCGAGGAAGGATCCCTTAACAATGGATGTTTTGCTAAAGTTGCAGCAAAAGGCTTACCACAGGTATTCTTCACTACGTCATTCACGAATCCATGAATGGCAAGGAACTCGTCCTGCCAGAATATGTTATATTTAGAAGTTGTTGTCGGATTTCGTTCCGAGAGCAAGAAGGGAAGACTTATACCCGACGCAAGAGCACTAGCATCAAGAGCAGCTGGCAACAAGTTTTCTGGAACAGCCGACTGACGAGAGAGCGGGACCCCTTGGTCAAATCCCATATGTCGAGCCGCCCTATCAATGTTGTAAGAGACTTCCTGACAAGATCTCTAAAGAAAGACGGTACATAACCAGGCGTGCAACTTCGCATGAACACAACCTCCCCATGCTCGTATTCTTTTCAGAAAGCAAAGATGTATTCAGAACAGAGGCAAAAGTGTCTATTTGAACTATGGAGCTATGCACCGGAGCCCATGGATGAAAGTTATTGTAGGAGTTTCAAGGAAGTCAACCAGGTTCGATCCAGATCTTGGCGCCTGTTCACCCAGCGAAGTATCTAGAACCACCCCAAGATCGGGAAGTAAAGCCAGCGGTTTGGGAGCGCACTTCTCGAAATGCTCCCACAACCACGCTTGAAGAAAAGCAACATGGACGTACGAGTCCACTTTCATGTAGCCGTTTGAAGCACGCATGTCCGCAACCAGATGATCCAAATGTGTGTACAGAAACCGAGAAACAAGCCGCCAATGGGGAAAAACACCTTTCGCTAATCGATGGAAAACTTAATGAGACCTGTCTTATTTCCTTCTTACCAGAGTCGTCGTCAAAATGTCCCTGGATAACCAAAGAACCAAGAATGTCGCGACATGAAGCGTACTATTCTTTTGATCTGGCTCCGACTCATCTGGGAACCATTGAGACACCCACCAGCTGTAGAAACACCTCGTCTCGTTTTCCTTCCGACAAAGCCTTTTGACTTCGCAACGAGAGCAGCGTGCATTTGTTCTTCATCTTCAGACAAGGTGATATCAAGATTCCTGTTATGGGAAGGTTCAGCAAGACAACACTTTCCAAAGAGACAGTCATTTCACCCCACCTGCATATGGCCGTGTGAGTGTCTGGACACCATCGGGAGATGAAAGCAACTAAGCTCGGGATATCTTTCCTGATTTGAAGCGCCTCAGAAGCTGTGACAGCGCCAATGATTTGCGCTTTGATCAAATTTGCTTTTACGCAATCCTGACTTATCATGAATTGCATCCACTTGTCGAAAGAACGCAACGGACTCTGACAGATTCTGAAGTCAATGGAAAAGCAGGATACTCTTGCCTCTGAAGGCAAAATCGTATTACACAACCTGGTCGAACCGACTGGGTGTCTCTTCACCCTCTGAACCGGTCAGAAGGACGGGCACAAACTTAGGATGATTTCTCCTAGCTGGCGGACGTTGTGAAAAATTCATCATCCATGTTTGGCTTAGATGCCAATATTTTTCAAAGCCGCGACAGGATTTTCTCAGGTGACATCCTAACGAAACCTTCTTAAGCTGCTTACGTTTTCAACTACAACAAAGAAAGGGGTACGAAGAGAAGTTACTACAAAGTGCATGAAAACTATTTTATCAACAACGGAGAATCCATTTTGGACGCGGACCAATTTGTTTTAAGTTGCAAGCCATAACGCTCATAACGAAGAAATGGGGACTGGCAAACCCTACGTTTCCGCGGAAAGCACGCCCTTGCCAAAGTCGTACCTTGCAGCGGAAATACGCACCCGGCCAAGAAAGCAAGCCCCCACCGCGGAAACTATGCACACAGTCACCCCAAGGAAAAGGAGAAACCCTAAAAACTAGGTTTCTGTGGAAAGGAATTGGTGGCAGTCACCTTCCGTGCATGCCTATTTTGCATAATAATTGAGGTGGCTAACATTACTGCGGTGTCACGCTGAAATATTTTACAAGTTCATGGAAGATACACCTATGGCTAGGGTTTGCACCAATACAAAAAAAAATATTGAAAGATAAACGCTGGAATACATACCTGGAATATGCTTGCCTGCTTTATTGCTACCACTCTACCGCTAGCGCAAGGATGTGAGAACAAAGATACGAGATAGGGATAAAAAGGAGAGCAAACCCTTTTATAGGCGTGACACTTTTGGAATTTGAATAA
Organism: Papaver somniferum; assembly: GCF_003573695.1. Taxonomy (NCBI): domain Eukaryota; kingdom Viridiplantae; phylum Streptophyta; class Magnoliopsida; order Ranunculales; family Papaveraceae; genus Papaver; species Papaver somniferum. Next base: position 6,597,411 of record NW_020622934.1, read on the forward strand.
GGAAAGAATTTCATATTTGAGCTATGTATAGAAAAAGGCAATTGGGCCCGCAAGAACAAGCTTCACTTTTCCAACAATCCGCGCCACGCCAATCCAGCGTCGTGCCAAGCCAACGCCGCACCATGCCAGCGCCCACACCATGCCGTGCCAGCACCCACGCTACACCAAGCCAGCACCCAAGCCCATGCCAACGCTCACGCCAAGCCACACCATGCCAACGGCTTGCCAAGACAAGCTAGCAATGCCAACCACTCCACGACCTAGCTAGCAGCACCACGAGAAAAATCCGCGCAAAGCCACCAACACAGGAATCACGAATTCTCCTTACCTCTCGAAAAGGATAGACGGATCTTCCTGACCATCTTTTCATGACTTGCCATTTTCGTTTTGTCCTTATCTGTCACCATCTTATGCTTACCTCGCAATAATGCCCCTGTTCCGAGCTAAGCAGGGGACTTAATGTTGATGGTGATTTTTAGTTTAGGGTTAAAATCGTAAAACCTTAGTCAAACAGTGACGTCACACTTGAGTAATAATGTCGCCACTAGCACATTTATTAAACCATTCAACATGTCTCGTAATTCGATGCTCCACGGCAGAGCCCTCGGTACTGACTTAATCATCTCTACACATGACAGCCGTGCATGCTAGCCAAACGTGCAAATCACGCGTGCCACATATTTTAAACTAGGGTTTCGACACGCTAAACCCTAATAGCCATATCTCCGCTCCAAAGGTATGCCAACCAGTCCAGCCGCACCACCGTGCCAATGGCATGCCATGCCAGCCACATCTCCGCGCCAAAGGCATGCCAACCATGCCAGCCGCACCACCGTGCCAATAGCATGCCATGCCAGCCACATCTCCGTGCCAAAGGCATGCCAACCATGACAGCCGCACCACTGTGCCAATGGCATGCCATACCAGCCACATCTCCGCGCCAAAGGCATACCAACCGTTCCAGCCGCACCATAGTGCCAATGGCATGCCATGCCAGCCACACCTCCGCGCCAAAGGCATGCCAACCATGCCAGCCGCACCGCCGTGCCAATGGCATGCCATGACAGCCACATCTCCGCGCCAAAGGCATGCCAACCATGCCAGCTGCACTACTGTACCAATGGCATGCCATGCCAGCCACATCTCCGCGCCAAAGGCATCCCAACCATTCCAGTCGCACTATAGTGCCAATGGCATGCCATGCCAGCCACACCTCCGCACCAAAGCCATGCCGGCCATGCCTCCATGCTGCTGGCTACCAAACAAAGGGTTGCAAAAATCAACGACCACCCTTCCTTCTGAGATGCAAATTTCACCCGTCAAAGTTCGCCACCAAACGCGTGGCAAATTTTGGCCCAATGCCAAGCCTTAATTTTGGTCGCGCCCAAACTATGCAAAAACCCGCCTATAACTATGCCAAAATCCTAGCTTGGCCGCGCCTAAACCATGCCAAAGCCATGACGGGTATGCCTCCATGCCACTGGCTGCCAAACGAAGGGTTGCAACAATCAACGACCACCCTTCCTTCCGAGATGCAAATCTCAGCCGTCCAAGTTCGGCACCAAATGCGTGGAAACTTTTGGCCCAATGCCAAGCCCTAATTTTGGCCGCGCCTAAACTATGCCAAAACCCTAATTTTGGCCGCGCCTAAAACTATTCCAAAATCCTAGCTTGGTCGCGCCTAAACCATGCCAAAGCCATGCCGGCTATGCCTCCATGCCGTTGGCTTCCAAACGAAGGGTTGCAACAATCAACGACCACCCTTCCTTCTGAGATGCGAATCTCAGCTGTCCAAGTTCGCCACCAAACGCGTGGAAACCTTTGGCCCAATGCCAATCCCTAATTTTGGCCGCGCTTAAACTATGCCAAAACCCTAATTTTGGCCGCGCCTAAAACTATGCCAAAATCCTAGCTTGGCCGCGCCTAAACCATGCCAAAGCCATGCCGTCCATGCCTCCATGCCGCTGGCCGCCGAACGGAGGGTTGCAACAATCAACGGCTACCCCTCCTTCTGAGACGTAAATCTCAGCAGTACAAGCTTTCCATCAAACCAAACGATTTGTGGAAACCTCTTGGCTGCGATGCCAAAGTTCTACGGTTTGTGCCAAACCCTAATTTGGGACGTGCCAAGAGCATGCACGAGCCGTGCTGGCCATGCCTCCATGCCGATGGACGCCAAACGGAGGGTTGCAACAATCAACCGCCACCCCTCCTTCTGAGATGCAAATCTCAGCCGTACAAGCTTGCCACCAAATGACTTGTGGCAATCTCTTGGCTACGCTGCCAACTCTATGGCCACGGCAGACACTTAGCTATGCCAATTTTTGGTCACGGCCCCAAACCTAATCAACCACGCCAAGATCATACGCAAGCCATGAAAAACCATGGACACGCCATCGGCTACCAAACAGAAGGTAGCCACAATCAACGACTAACCTTCCTCTCAAGATGCAAAATCTCGACCGTCGAAGGTCACTACCGAACCGGCAAGCTTCTCAGTCTTAACTTGCCAAACAATAGCAACATGCTACACGTTTTCCACGAAAACACTCGAGACATCAAAACATGTCACAAAACTGAAGGATGCTCATCAGGGTATTGGTCTGGCAGTTTACAGCGTGCGGCGTACACTACGCCCGTTACAAGAAAGTGTCATAAGAGTGAGGGGGTTAGTAAATACAGGAAGTAATGGTCAAACGTTTCCTTCATTATGGAAACATCAATTCTAGGCGTTACCCGTTACCGCTTTCTTCCATTTACTCAAACGTTTCCACTTCTTACTAGACCAGGGTACGTTTTGTTGCGACTTGTATAAATAGGTCTCACCTATTTCCACCAAAGGACAAGTTTTTGGTCAGGAGAATACAACATTCAGAAATCACTTGTTAGCTTTCCAATATGTTATCTTTCCACTTTCTGATACAAGTCGTCAAACAACTACTCTTCCCGAATCAACTATTCTGGTCTCAATACTCTCTTCGCTTCCCTCCCTGGACCAACCCTTCTCTTTCATTTTGTGACCGAAGCAATTCTGGAACGGCCATTTCTTGGTTTAGGCCGGATTTGTACATATTGATCTCTCGAATCAAAATACTCTCTTGCAGTACATTGTTTAGGGTTTAGACTCGTTTCTCACCCACACACTTGAAATTACCAAAATCAGCAGAAATTGTTTTCACCCTCAAACAGTAATAAAACCGAAATCAAACATCCCGTAAACATACATAGCAATAAAATAAAACATTCAAGCACGGGCTATGTAACCGAAAACTATCACAAGAAATATTATAAAATGATGATTTATTCACAATAATAAGATAGTTTTATTCATAATAGACTTTACAATTATTGAAAGAAATCAAAAACTGAAGTCTATTTTCCTGAACAAGAGTTTAAACTTATTCATCCTTTAATACAAGTGTCTTCTCAGGTTACTCGTAGTTTCGTTTAAGGAGTAATCTCATCAAGTAGAAACTGAAACTTCCACAAAACATTCTCAAGATGATTAAGAGTATTGGTAAGGTGCACAACATCATCTGACGAATTTTCATGGGTTGTTTTTAATAACTCTTTGTAATAGAGTACTTGTTTCCATTCAGTATCAACTCTTTCATCAAGTAGCCTCTTGTTCCGATTAGGTCTAGTATACCATCTAGTAAACTGGATGCATGCACTTTTGAAGAGGGCGTGAGTTGAATTAAATGATAGCATGTGTTGTTGCACAACGTTAGCCTGTCTGATTCCAAGGAATCAAGACATTTTTCAATCTCATGAATACAGTATTCACTGACAATTTCTCCACAGGTTACTCCATTCACCATACAGAGAATTTGGTATCACTTTCTCTTGAACCTTCGAGCAAGTTTCTTGGAGAGAATCATCGTTGCAAGCTTTCTCCTTAGATCTTCGTTCAGTATCATCCTTGAAAGTATGCTTAAGAGAGCTTTCAGATAATTTTTTTGAGAAATCACAAAATTTACCTTGACCAAAAATATTATAAAGACTTGCAAAATAATCGAAGTTTTTATTTCCGATATTGAGGAGACATCTATTTTTAGGAGAACATATTTTCGGTGACAGATTCTTCCAATAGGCATGATACCAATCTGTTCATGTATTTTTAGGAAACGAAATGGTCCACAGAACCGAAGATCAACCCATGAGTTATGGGTTATGCCATATCAGGATTACCAAATCCTTTTAGCACGTCACTGGTTTCGAAGAAACCATTGTGAGGTGAATGCATATGCCTAATTTTCATTGAAAAGATGAAAAGATACTTCTTTTTCTCATAAGTTCGAAGAGTTTCTTTAGCTCGACTTATATTGCAATAGAATTTTATTGCAATATTGTTTTTCAATATAGTAAGAGCTCTTGCTTTCTTGAAAAACATTTCGAGTTATTTGATTCTCTGTTCGAGAATTCCTTTCCATAAGGTTGCTTCTAATACTAATCCAACATGATTGTTTGTGGATATTGTTGATAAAGAACCAAAGACAAGATTCACAAACCTTAAGATTTTGATATGACAATTTCTCTTAGTGAGATGTTCATAGTGAGAAATAGAAGCAAAATATGAGGTATTCAGTATCCCAATCAGGTTACCGTTGAGAATCCTTCTTGAGATATATTGATTTCCTTGAATGAGAGATTCATCATAAGGTGGAATCGGTGTGTCATCTCTTATATATATGAGAGACTTTCTCGAGAAGTTGTAAGTTCTCAACCAACTCCTAGAAAATTCCTTTAATTAGAGTATTGCACTCTTCATTTGTGTCCTCCACCATGGGACCTTGAGGATATCAAATCATACTACTACGTTAACTGAATCATACATAGATTTAATTCTTATAGGTTGGATCGCATCAAACACAGATTGTTAGATCTTTTAATGTTTGAAAAGACGAGGGTACCCAAATATACCTCAATATAAAACTTTTCCACCTATAAGTCCTTTTTCGAAAGTGATTGTCTATGTACTGAGTCGAGACAATACAACTAATCAGTTCACACTTCATGTGATCGTTTATGGATACAAGATCGAGATAATACAACAACGAAGTATGTTTACTTGATAATAGGTTCGGACTTAACCAAACTCTAGGGATTGTATATCAAGTAAAATAGGAATTAACGTTTGTGCAATTTACTTTAAATTATAATAAATACAATTACAATTGCGGAAAATAAAAGTAAATGACACAGCAAGATTTTGTTAACGAGGAAACCGCAAATGCAAAAAAAAACCGGGACCTAGTCCAGATTGAATACTCTCAAAATTAATCCGCTATACAAAATCAAACCAACTTCGTATAGTAGAGACCAAACAACTAAACTTATAGTTCACCTAGCTCCCTCAGTATCCCTGCGCCTCCAACTTGTTAATAAGTCACGCACTTGGAGCAATTCACTTAGTTCGTATTCCAAACAGTAAAGGAAAAACAAATCTGTTCGGTAACAACTCTTTTCAAACAACGTGATATGAGTTTAACAAAGACTTTTTCGTTTAACCAATAAACTCCTTTGTCGGGTCCTTAGATCAATCTCTTAACAACGACCGAAATAATTGTTAGACTATGCAATCAATACTATTAATCACAAAGAAGTGTATTGATGCCGGTCTACTCAACTAATCAATCTAATCTATCACAAAGACAAACCAATTATAGTTGGATCCCTTTCCATACGAAACAAGTATTGTGCACACCAAAGATTACGAACCCAAAAAGTCTTCTTGTCTTCAAATCTTCTTTAATCTTCAAACGGCACCTGCACACAATCAACTTGAATCTCTTGTGATCAATCACACATAGAACGGAGTCTGTTAACGTTGGATTATCACAAGACGTCTTTAGATCTACAAATAGTCTAAAGATCTCCGTCGAAACTTCGATCTAGTTTGAGTGAATCTTATATCAGAAGAGAAGATTCTCAAGCATAAACAAACTAGGTGCAATCAAAGTTCAACAACTGTTAGTCAATCAAATCAATCGAAAACTAATAATAAACTGCAATTATCTAGTTTCCCACCAACAATAGAGCTTCTCAATCCCAAAGAAGTCTTTAAACTGAGCGGTCGTAAGAGATTTCTCCTAATTAGGTTACTTTCCTCTCCGAATAGGCTACTCCACCCGTTAAAAGATTCTCAATTTATTTCGATCCTGGGATTCTCCTTTATATATTAAGGAATATATTTGAACAATTAATGATAAGAGTTACTGCACATGTTCAAAGTATGTCGACATCTTTTCTTTTCAAGTCCTTTTTCATACTTACAATCTTGAAAATGATTTTCCACACTTCCAAACAAGTTTAGATTTGGTTCGTCTGGATTCCAAGAACTATGTGATTGATTATCCTATCAAATCACCAATTATGGGTTTCACGGTTCTACCAAAACAAGTTCGGTTCTACTTCCATGTGAGTACTGTACATAGTCACGATAGTTACCAAAATTCAGTTGACTAGGTACTAGGATCTGTTCCCCACAACTTATGGTAACTAATTGTATTCGGTTGCACATGTCCATAGGATCGGTTCCCCCAAAACTACAAACTTGTTTCACATGTTCATAGGATCGGTTCCCCCATATACTAAAAACATATTGTACCTCTTACAAGGATCGATTCCCTCTTATAAATTTGTTGCACCTCTTACTAGGATCGGTTCCCCAATGACTAGATAAAGCAGGTGGTTTTTATTTTACTACATTTAAATATAGGTCTACTGTTTTCAATTTGACACTTTATAATATGCAGATTTTAGTTTTTCTTTTCTTCATTTTGACACTTTATGAGTTAGTCTTGAACGTCAGTGGTTTTTGTTTTACTAAATTTAATGATAGGTCCATGTGGATAGGTCCACTGTCCCGTTTGCCCAATCTGAAGAATGCCATACCAGTCCAAGTCCTTCCCATCGTTTATTTTAAACTGACCAGAACAGTGTACCGCAAAAACTTTAAAAGTCTTATTATTAGTAGTATGACCCATTTTAAGTTTTATAATCAACAAACAAATTTTACACGATATTCTCTCCAAAAATAAAAGAGAGAGATTTGCAAGATATTTTATCTCTCTTTTAAAAGAGAGATTTCGTCCACTTTCCATACATGTTGCTCCACTATTTATTTGGAGATAAATTTGTTCCTAAAAATACACGGAAAAAAACTCACCTAATTTATTAGGAGATAAATTTGTTTCTCAAAATACACGGAAACAACTCACCTAATTTATTAGGAGATAAATTTGTTCCTCAAAATACACGGAAACAACTCAGTATTAGTTTACATATAATATTCTAAAACTCAAGAATTATAAAGATCCTAATAAGAAGATATGTTTGCAAGTTGCAATAAGAGAGAAAAATACAGATAAGAGGAACAAAAATGAAGAAAGATTTGGGAGGAAATTCCCGCTTTTATATGGTGTTTCAATTTAAGTTCCCTCAAAATTCATGATCTATCGCCTTATATAAAGTATAAGAAATCTCCTAAATCTCTACACAATTTTTTTCTCCATATGGTGTTTCTCAAGTTTATATGGTGTTTCTCAAGTTTTGAAGTTCAACCTTCTACTGCTCAAGTAATAAATCTTCCCTCTTCTCGTTTTATATTTCTTTTCAGTTATACTTGTTTTATCAAATTTCGTTAACTATTATCAATGGGTTTTAGTTGATTTACTATAAATCTTTTTTTTTTATAGAAATCTAATAGGGTTATAAGATTTTACCTGATTTTAGATATAGTATATATATCTTAGGGAGGTCTATGATTCTAAAACTTCCATCGGATTTTTTTAAGGGTCGTTTTCAAGGAAAAGAAGGAACTGAAGAATGACTTCTAAGGTATTACTAGCATAACTATTACTAGTTATTATAATTATACTTGTTTTAGGTATGGGATAATGATTTTATCATTGTTGTAGAAACGACAGGCAACTCTCTCAAATAGGGGCCAAAAAGTTTACACAGGGTCGAGGTCATTCATTAAATACCACAAAATGGTATATATCTTTTACTATACTATTCAAAAAAAATTACTCTATCACTCGTAATTTATACTTTTGCTACAACTTATGAGTCTCTCTTTGACATGGAACAGAAAAAAAATTCAGAAGAACCCAAACTTTTTGAGGTCTGTAAATAAAGCATCATTAAAGGAGAGCAAATAGATGATATTTACAATGAGGTTTCTGGAAGAAGATTTAAAAGAAGAGACATGACCATTTTGTCTTTTGAAGATTTGATTGAAAACCTAGAAAATAAAATATGGAAGATACAAGCAGATTCCGAATTATTCAAACTAGAGATATCGATTCAAATGTTGAATCTTGATGAATAATTTATGAATACACGATTTCAAGTTTTTAGTGTTTAGAACTAGATGAATTTCAATTTATATATTGTTTTTAGGCAATTTGCCAAAGTAATGTTAATCTCATATTTAAATATTTTATTTAATAAAACATAAATATTTTATGCTCAACATATGTTATGATTTTTTTATTGTAATAAAAAAACGAATCACGAAAATTAAATTAATTTTTTTTAATTATATTAGTTTGCGGTTTATAAAAAAGCTTGTAGAGAGGAATAATTTTGTCTTTTAAATTCTCTTCTAAGCAAAACAAGTAGTCCTTAATAAAGTACTCAGGGATGAAGAAGAAAGTTGTCTAAGAAATTCATTTTCTAAGGAAAAATTATTTGTCATTTGTTATGATATTTAGAGGCGATTTTTTGGACGGAAAGTATTCGTCTTTGAATAAGGCATTTCTAGGCAAACTGAGTTGTCATTTGTGGAATATTTTGGGACAAAACATGTTGCTTTTGGAGGCAAAAAAAGTTGTATTTGAAAGTTCGTTTTAAAGGCAAAATGAATTGTCTTTAATAAATAATTTAGAGGCAAAATAAAAAGTTTTGGAGAGGACGAATTTGTCTCCGAAAATTCTTTTTAAGGCAAGGAATTTGGTCACTAATTTTTTTTTTGGAGGCGAACAAGTTAGTCTCCAAAAATTTGATATTCAGGGGCTATTTATAATGTTTCTAATTAAATTAATTAGAGACAATTTTTTTTGGTTTTTGATAATAACTATTAAAGACAAATTAAATTGACACGAAAATTACATTTTTGGGACAATTTTTTTGGTTTTAAATATTTATCATTAAAGACAAATTAAATAGACACAAAACTTCCGTTTTTGAGACAATTTTATTGGTCTTAAACAATTATCATTAAGGACAAATTAAATTGGCACAAAACTTTCGATTTTGAGACAATTTAATTGGTGTTAAATAGTAATCATTAAAGACAAATTAGTTTGTCCTTGAATTTACATTTTTGCGACCAAAAAATTGCCCGCAAAAAATTGCTTTTCGGTGGCCAATTTTTTGGTCATTAAAATATCTTTCGCAGACAACTTTATTTCGTTGGTGAAAGAGACTTTTATTGACAAAAAATTTTTAGTTGTTAATTAAGTTTTCTCGTGACCGTTCATAATTTTGTCACGAAATACTTTCCTAGACAGGGTATTTGAGACAACTTCGCGACAAAAGAAAATCCATCTCAGAAAATATTTTGAGAAAAAAAAAGGAATTTTCTGACAAACTTTTTTGCCACTAAACGTGTGTTTTGTTGTAGTGCCTTTGTTTTGGTAACCGCATAGGGAAGGCCGACGTGGTATGGCGTGGCAAGGTGGATGGCATGCCATTGGCCCATGTGGCATGGCCGGCATGCCTTAGCGCGGTTTGGGCGTGACCAAAACTAGGGTTTTGGCATTGGGCCAAAGGTTACCATGTGTTGGTTGGTGACCTTGGACGGCTGAGATTTGCATCTAAGATGGAAGGGTGTCCGTTTATTGTCGCACGCCTTCGTTTTGGCAGACGTGAAGGGAAGGCCGGCATGGCATGGCTTAGGCGCGGCAAGGTGGATGGCGCGGCATGCCATTGGCACTTGTGGCATGGTAGGCATGCCTTGGCGTGGTTTAGGCTCGGCCAAACTAAGGTTTTGGCATTGGGCCAAAGGTTACCATGCGTTGTTTGGTGACCTTGGATGGCTGAGTTTTGCATCTAAGATGGAAGGGTGGCCGTTGACTGTCGCACGCCTTCGTTTTGGCAGCCGTGAAGGGAAGGTCGGCATGGCATGCCTTAGGCGCGGCAAGGTGGATGGAGCGGCATGCCATTGGCACATGTGTCATGGTCGGCATGCCTTGGCGTGGTTTAGGCGCGGCCAAACTAGGATTTTGGCGTTGGGCCAAAGGGTACCATGCGTTGGTTGGTGACCTTGGACGGATGATATTTGCATATAAGATGGAAGGGTGGCCGTTGATTGTCGCACACCATCGTTTTGGCAGCCGTTAAGGGAAGGCCGACATGGCATGGCTTAGGCGCGACAAGGTGGATGGCGTGACATGCCTTGGCGTGGTTTAGGCGCGGCCAAACTAGGGTTTTGGCATTGGGCCAAAGGTTACCATGCGTTGTTTGGCGACCTTGGACGGCTAAGATTTTCATCTAAGATGGAAGGGTGGCCGTTGATCATCGCACGCCTTCGTTTTGGTAGTCGCATAGGGAAGTCCGGCATGGTATGGCGCGGCAAGGTGGTTGGCATGCCATTGGCACATGTGGCATGGCATGTCTTGGCGCAGTTTGGCGTGGCTAAAACTAGGGTTTGGGCCAAGGTTACCATGCGTTGTCTGGCGACCTTGGATGGCTAAGATTTGCATCTAAGATGGAAGGGTGGCCGTTGATCATCGCACGCCTTCGTTTTGGTAGCCGCATAGGGAAGGCCGACATGGTATGGCGCATCAAGGTGGTTGGCATGCCATTGGCACATATGGTGCGTCTGGCATGGTTGGCATGCCTTGGCGCGGAGATGTGGCTGGATGGTTGGCATGCCTTGGCGCGGTAGCATAAGAATTAGGGTTTGGCATAAATGATGTCGATCAATGTTAAGGGTTCTGCCGTGGAACATGACACATTAAAGGTAACCTGGTAATTCTTACGTAGGCATGCTGATCGATTCAATAAATGTGCTAATAATCATAGTGACGTCATGTCAGATGTGCGGTTTTACGATTTTAACCCTAAGCTAAAAACCACCATCAACACCAACAAAGGACAAGTTTTTGGTCAGGAGAATACAACACTCAGAAATCACTTGTTAGCTTTCCCAACTGTTAGCTTTCCACTTTCTGATACAAGTCGTCAAACAACAAATCTTCCCGAATCAACTATTCTGGTCTCAACACTCTCTTCGCTTCCATCCATAGACCAACCCTTCTCCTCCACTTTGTGACTGAAGCAAGTCTGGAATGACCATTTCTTGGTTTAGGACGGATTTGTACAGATTGATCTCTCGAATCAAAGTACTCCCTTGCAGTACATTGTTTAGGGTTTATACTCATTTCTCACCCACACACTCGAAATTACCAAAATCAGCAGAAACTGTTTCCACCCTCAAACAATTGGCGACCACAATGGGAGATTAATCTATCGGTCACAATATCAATTCCCGATTTCCGATTCCATCTTTTCAACCCAGATATCGAGATGATGGAAGCAGACTAGCCGCCACCTCGGTTATCAGACGACTCTGGAACGACTGGGGACTTAGGAATGATTGGGGACTTTTCACAGTCACGGCGCCGCCGCCCACAAAAACTCAGATTTACATCCGGGAGATCCAATTTGTTGGGAGACTCTAAAAAGCAAGTAAGTCTCGTCAGACGAGTTGCATGTTCTACTACCGAGAATTTTCACATAGATAATATAAACCGACAGTCATGCTATCCCCATATTTCATCCCATACTTTCTACTGACAACACAATATTCACAACTCCATGACTTTCCTGGGGTATTTATGCCACATATAGTCATAACCAAAAAAAAAAAAACAATTCATTCCAAAAGAATAATCCAAAACCCTCATAGGAGACGATTATCTATCAATTCAAATCGAACCATGAACCAGGCGCTCTGTTCGCCTTTCAAAAAAAAAAGCCTAAATAAAGAAGTTCAGAAGACAAGAGTGCATTCAAGGAAAACCATCTAGTAATGGCTTGCTCTTCTTGGAGAAAGCCTCATTCGTGCTTTTGAGAGCCGCCTGTTTCATCTTCAGCTCCGTGGACAACCTTTTGATCTCCGCCTCCTGCTGTGTGACCTCATCCGCGGAAGGGCCTTTAGCCGCCGTGGTATGCAAATTTTCGATCTCAGAGAAACCTTCAACAAACCAGGGAACGTTGAACCCGTGGTCTATGCACACATCACGATGGAACTTCCAGCTTGAGACCACGTCCTCATAAACGATATGGCCAGTCACTTTGCACATGTCGTCAATCGAAGATAAAGCTTCCTCCACACGCTTGACCAGCACAAACCGACTAGTAACCTTTTTGGTTGTGGAGATGTGTCCATACCTTTCCCATATCTTGGTATATAATGTCTCGTATTTGGCTGGAACGCTGAAGCCGCAGATCAACACATGATCTGGATAAGGAAGTAAGTATGGAGGAGCGAAAACGGCGCCCGCAACCGAACCGGAAATTGGCAAGGGATTCCTAACTACAATGGTGCCAGCGATCGCTGGATCACTCTCCGTTACTTGAGCCGCAACAACATCTTCATCTTGATCGACCTCCATTTCCGGGTCGCTAGGCGCAGCTGCCACGGTTGGAGACAAAGCTGTATCTCCACGGTTTTCCGCCTCGGGGCCATCTTCAGGAGCGGGTTCTCCCTGCAATATCGTGGTTTAGACATTTTTCAAAAAAAAAAAGAGAGAGAAAGGAAGGAAGGAAGAAGAAGAATGCGTGGAAGACTCACCGATTCACTTTCAGACTGACTAGAAGAAGACTCAGCGCTGCTGTTGGAAGAGCTATTTTCATCATCACTAGATTCCGAGCTTTCCTCCTTTTCGAGCTCTTCTTCACCGCAAGAAGGCTCGGCATTGTCACCCTTTGCCGCGAGAGCCTCCGTTCTCTGGGGCTCAGCATTGCCACACGCTGCTGCGAAAGATACCGTTTTCTGACTACGTGCAAGCTGGGTAAAGGCGTTCACGCCATGGTTAAGGAATAAGGAAAGATTTTAAATAACGAAAGAACTGTCCAATCCGACTGATTGGGCAATAAAAAGAATACATACTCGAACTTTGGAAGAACTGAAAGTCACAAGGGCTGTTAAATCTGATCGAAAACCACCCGAGCGATCGTTCGACCTTCACTCCTTCTTTTGGGGACTGTCCGTGTTAGGAGATTTTTGTTTGGGCAAGGAAGGATCCCTTAACAATGGATGTCTTGCTAAAGTTGCAGCAAAAGGCTTACCACAGGTATTCTTCACTACGTCATTCACGAATCCATGAATGGCAAGGAACTCGTCCTGCCAGAATATGTTATATTTAGAAGTTGTTGTCGGATTTCGTTCCGAGAGCAAGAAGGGAAGACTTATACCCGGCGCAAGAGCACTAGCATCAAGAGCAGCTGGCAACAAGTTTTCTGGAACATCCGACTGACGAGAGAGCGGGACCCCTTGGTCAAATCCCATATGTCGAGCCGCCCTATCAATGTTGTAAGAGACTTCCTGACAAGATTCTCTAAAGAAAGACGGTACATAACCAGGCGTGCAACTTCGCATGAACACAACCTCCCCAGTGCTCGTATTCTTTTCAGAAAGCAAAGATGTATTCAGAACAGAGGCAAAAGTGTCTATTTGAACTATGGAGCTATGCACCGGAGCCCATGGATGAAATTTTATTATGTAGGAGTTTTCAAGGAAGTCAACCAGGTTCGATCCAGATCTTGGACGCCTGTTCACCCAGCGAAGTATCTTAGAACCACCCCAAGAATCGGGAAGTAAAGCCAGCGGTTTGGGAGCGCACTTCTCGAAATGCTCCCACAACCACGCTTGAAGAAAAGCAACATGGACGTACGAGTCCACTTTCATGTAGCCGTTTGAGGCACGCATGTCCGCAACCAGATGATCCAAATGTGTGTACAAAGAACCGAGAAACAAGCCGCCAATGGGGAGAATAACACCTTTCGCTAATCCGATGGAAAACTTAATGAGACCTTGTCTTATTTCCTTCTTACTAGAGTCGTCGTCAAAAATGTCCCTGGATAATCAAAGAACCAAGAATGTCGCGACATGAAGCGTACTATTCTTTTGATCTGGCTCCGACTCATCTGGGAACCATTGAGACACCCACCAGCTGTAGAAACACCTCGTCTCGTTTTCCTTCCTGACAAAGCCTTTTGACTTCGCAACGAGAGTAGCGTGCATTTGTTCTTCATCTTCAGACAAGGTGATATCAAGATTCTCTGTTATGGGAAGGTTCAGCAAGATAGCAACACTTTCCAAAGAGACAGTCATTTCACCCCACCTGCATATGGCCGTGTGAGTGTCTGGACACCATCGGGAGATGAAAGCAACTAAGCTCGGGATATATTTCCTGATTTGAAGCACCTCAGAAGCTGTGACAGCGCCAATGATTTGCGCTTTGATCAAATTTGCTTTTACGCAATCCTGACTTATCATGAATTGCATCCACTTGTCGAAAGAACGCAACGGACTCTGACAGATTCTGAAGTCAATGGAAAAAGCAGGATACTTTTGCCTCTGAAGGCAAAATCGTATTACACAACCTGGTCGAACCGACTGGGTGTCTCATTCACCCTCTGAACCGGTCAGAAGGACGGGCACAAACTTATGATGATTTCTCCTAGCTGTGCCGGACGTTGTGAAAAATTCATCATCCATGTTTGGCTTAGAGATGCCAATATTTTTCAAAGCCGCGACAGGATTTTCTCAGGTGACATCCTAACGAAACCTTCTTAAGATGCTTACGTTTTCAACTACAACAAAGAAAGGGGTACGAAGAGAAGTTACTACAAAGTGCATGAAAACTATTTTATCAACAACGGAGAATCCATTTTGGACGCGGACCAATTTGTTTTAAGTTGCAAGCCATAACGCTCATAATCGAAGAAATGGGGACTGGCAAACCCTACGTTTCCGCGGAAAGCACGTCCCTTGCCAAAGTCGTACCTTGCAGCGGAAAATATGCACCCGGCCAAGAAAGCAAGCCCCCACCGCGGAAACTATGCACACAGTCACCCCAAGGAAAAGGAGAAACCCTAAAAACTAGGTTTCTGTGGAAAAGGAATTGGTGGCAGTCACCTTCCTGTGCATGCCTATTTTGCATAATAATTGAGGTGGCTAACATTACTGCGGTGTTCACGCTGAAATATTTTTACAAGTTCATGGAAGATACACCTATGGCTAGGGTTTGCACCAATACAAAAAAAAAATATTGAAAGATAAACGCTGGAATACATACCTGGAATATGCTTGCCTGCTTTATTGCTACCACTCTACCGCTAGCGCAAGGATGTGAGAACAAAGATACGAGATAGAGATAAAAAAGGAGAGCAAACCCTTTTATAGGCGTGACACTTTTGGAATTTGAATAAGGAAAGAATTTCATATTTGAGCTATGTATAGAAAAAGGCAATTGGGCCCGCAAGAACAAGCTTCACTTTTCCAACAATCCGCGCCACGCCAATCCAGCGTCGTGCCAAGCCAACGTCGCACCATGCCAGCGCCCACACCATGCCGTGCCAGCACCCACGCTACACCAAGCCAGCACCCAAGCACATGCCAACGCTCACGCCAAGCCACACCATGCCAACGGCTTGCCAAGCCAAGCCAGCAATGCCAACCACTCCACGACCTAGCTAGCAGCACCACGAGAAAAATCCGCGCAAAGCCACCAACACAGGAATCACGAATTCTCCTTACCTCTCGAAAAGGATAGACGGATCTTCCTGACCATCTTTTCATGACTTGCCATTTTCGTTTTGTCCTTATCTGTCACCATCTTATGCTTACCTCGCAATAATGCCCCTGTTCCGAGCTAAGCAGGGGACTTAATGTTGATGGTGATTTTTAGTTTAGGGTTAAAATCGTAAAACCTTAGTCAAACAGTGACGTCACACTTGAGTAATAATGTCGCCACTAGCACATTTATTAAACCATTCAACATGTCTCGTAATTCGATGCTCCACGGCAGAGCCCTCGGTACTGACTTAATCATCTCTACACATGACAGCCGTGCATGCTAGCCAAACGTGCCAATCACGCGTGCCACATATTTTAAACTAGGGTTTCGACACGCTAAACCCTAATAGCCATATCTCCGCGCCAAAGGTATGCCAACCAGTCCAGCCGCACCACCGTGCCAATGGCATGCCATGCCAGCCACATCTCCGCGCCAAAGGCATGCCAACCATGCCAGCCGCACCACCGTGCCAATAACATGCCATGCCAGCCACATCTCCGCGCCAAAGGCATGCCAACCATGACAGCCGCACCACTGTGCCAATGGCATGCCATACCAGCCACATCTCCGCGCCAAAGGCATACCAACCATTCCAGCCGCACCATAGTGCCAATGGCATGCCATGCCAGCCACACCTCCGCGCCAAAGGCATGCCAACCATGCCAGCCGCACCTCCATGCCAATGGCATGCCATGACAGCCACATCTCCGCGCCAAAGGCATGCCAACCATGCCAGCTGCACTACTGTACCAATGGCATGCCATGCCAGCCACATCTCCGCGCCAAAGGCATCCCAACCATTCCAGTCGCACTATAGTGCCAATGGCATGCCATGCCAGCCACACCTCCGCACCAAAGCCATGCCGGCCATGCCTCCATGCTGCTGGCTACCAAACAAAGGGTTGCAAAAATCAACGACCACCCTTCCTTCTGAGATGCAAATTTCACCCGTCAAAGTTCGCCACCAAACGCGTGGCAAATTTTGGCCCAATGCCAAGCCTTAATTTTGGTCGCGCCCAAACTATGCAAAAACCCGCCTATAACTATGCCAAAATCCTAGCTTGGCCGCGCCTAAACCATGCCAAAGCCATGACGGGTATGCCTCCATGCCACTGGCTGCCAAACGAAGGGTTGCAACAATCAACGACCACCCTTCCTTCCGAGATGCAAATCTCAGCCGTCCAAGTTCGGCACCAAATGCGTGGAAACTTTTGGCCCAATGCCAAGCCCTAATTTTGGCCGCGCCTAAACTATGCCAAAACCCTAATTTTGGCCGCGCCTAAAACTATTCCAAAATCCTAGCTTGGTCGCGCCTAAACCATGCCAAAGCCATGCCGGCTATGCCTCCATGCCGTTGGCTTCCAAACGAAGGGTTGCAACAATCAACGACCACCCTTCCTTCTGAGATGCGAATCTCAGCTGTCCAAGTTCGCCACCAAACGCGTGGAAACCTTTGGCCCAATGCCAATCCCTAATTTTGGCCGCGCTTAAACTATGCCAAAACCCTAATTTTGGCCGCGCCTAAAACTATGCCAAAATCCTAGCTTGGCCGCGCCTAAACCATGCCAAAGCCATGCCGTCCATGCCTCCATGCCGCTGGCCGCCGAACGGAGGGTTGCAACAATCAACGGCTACCCCTCCTTCTGAGACGTAAATCTCAGCAGTACAAGCTTTCCATCAAACCAAACGATTTGTGGAAACCTCTTGGCTGCGATGCCAAAGTTCTACGGTTTGTGCCAAACCCTAATTTGGGACGTGCCAAGAGCATGCACGAGCCGTGCTGGCCATGCCTCCATGCCGATGGACGCCAAACGGAGGGTTGCAACAATCAACCGCCACCCCTCCTTCTGAGATGCAAATCTCAGCCGTACAAGCTTGCCACCAAATGACTTGTGGCAATCTCTTGGCTACGCTGCCAACTCTATGGCCACGGCAGACACTTAGCTATGCCAATTTTTTGGTCACGGCACCAAACCCTAATCAACCACGCCAAGATCATACGCAAGCCATGAAAAACCATGGACACGCCATCGGCTACCAAACAGAAGGTAGCCACAATCAACGACTAACCTTCCTCTCAAGATGCAAAATCTCGACCGTCGAAGGTCACTACCGAACCGGCAAGCTTCTCAGTCTTAACTTGCCAAACAATAGCAACATGCTACACGTTTTCCACGAAAACACTCGAGACATCAAAACATGTCACAAAACTGAAGGATGCTCATCAGGGTATTGGTCTGGCAGTTTACAGCGTGCGGCGTACACTACGCCCGTTACAAGAAAGTGTCATAAGAGTGAGGGGGTTAGTAAATACAGGAAGTAATGGTCAAACGTTTCCTTCATTATGGAAACATCAATTCTAGGCGTTACCCGTTACCGCTTTCTTCCATTTACTCAAACGTTTCCACTTCTTACTAGACCAGGGTACGTTTTGTTGCGACTTGTATAAATAGGTCTCACCTATTTCCACCAAAGGACAAGTTTTTGGTCAGGAGAATACAACATTCAGAAATCACTTGTTAGCTTTCCAATATGTTATCTTTCCACTTTCTGATACAAGTCGTCAAACAACTACTCTTCCCGAATCAACTATTCTGGTCTCAATACTCTCTTCGCTTCCCTCCCTGGACCAACCCTTCTCTTTCATTTTGTGACCGAAGCAATTCTGGAACGGCCATTTCTTGGTTTAGGCCGGATTTGTACATATTGATCTCTCGAATCAAAATACTCTCTTGCAGTACATTGTTTAGGGTTTAGACTCGTTTCTCACCCACACACTTGAAATTACCAAAATCAGCAGAAATTGTTTTCACCCTCAAACAGTAATAAAACCGAAATCAAACATCCCGTAAACATACATAGCAATAAAATAAAACATTCAAGCACGGGCTATGTAACCGAAAACTATCACAAGAAATATTATAAAATGATGATTTATTCACAATAATAAGATAGTTTTATTCATAATAGACTTTACAATTATTGAAAGAAATCAAAAACTGAAGTCTATTTTCCTGAACAAGAGTTTAAACTTATTCATCCTTTAATACAAGTGTCTTCTCAGGTTACTCGTAGTTTCGTTTAAGGAGTAATCTCATCAAGTAGAAACTGAAACTTCCACAAAACATTCTCAAGATGATTAAGAGTATTGGTAAGGTGCACAACATCATCTGACGAATTTTCATGGGTTGTTTTTAATAACTCTTTGTAATAGAGTACTTGTTTCCATTCAGTATCAACTCTTTCATCAAGTAGCCTCTTGTTCCGATTAGGTCTAGTATACCATCTAGTAAACTGGATGCATGCACTTTTGAAGAGGGCGTGAGTTGAATTAAATGATAGCATGTGTTGTTGCACAACGTTAGCCTGTCTGATTCCAAGGAATCAAGACATTTTTCAATCTCATGAATACAGTATTCACTGACAATTTCTCCACAGGTTACTCCATTCACCATACAGAGAATTTGGTATCACTTTCTCTTGAACCTTCGAGCAAGTTTCTTGGAGAGAATCATCGTTGCAAGCTTTCTCCTTAGATCTTCGTTCAGTATCATCCTTGAAAGTATGCTTAAGAGAGCTTTCAGATAATTTTTTTTGAGAAATCACAAAATTTACCTTGACCAAAAATATTATAAAGACTTGCAAAATAATCGAAGTTTTTATTTCCGATATTGAGGAGACATCTATTTTTAGGAGAACATATTTTCGGTGACAGATTCTTCCAATAGGCATGATACCAATCTGTTCATGTATTTTTAGGAAACGAAATGGTCCACAGAACCGAAGATCAACCCATGAGTTATGGGTTATGCCATATCAGGATTACCAAATCCTTTTAGCACGTCACTGGTTTCGAAGAAACCATTGTGAGGTGAATGCATATGCCTAATTTTCATTGAAAAGATGAAAAGATACTTCTTTTTCTCATAAGTTCGAAGAGTTTCTTTAGCTCGACTTATATTGCAATAGAATTTTATTGCAATTTGTTTTTCAATATAGTAAGAGCTCTTGCTTTCTTGAAAACATTTCGAGTTATTTGATTCTCTGTTCGAGAATTCCTTTCCATAAGGTTGCTTCTAATACTAATCCAACATGATTGTTTGTGGATATTGTTGATAAAGAACCAAAGACAAGATTCACAAACCTTAAGATTTTGATATGACAATTTCTCTTAGTGAGATGTTCATAGTGAGAAATAGAAGCAAAATATGAGGTATTCAGTATCCCAATCAGGTTACCGTTGAGAATCCTTCTTGAGATATATTGATTTCCTTGAATGAGAGATTCATCATAAGGTGGAATCGGTGTGTCATCTCTTATATATGAGAGACTTTCTCGAGAAGTTGTAAGTTCTCAACCAACTCCTAGAAAATTCCTTTAATTAGAGTATTGCACTCTTCATTTGTGTCCTCCACCATGGGACCTTGAGGATATCAAATCATACTACTACGTTAACTGAATCATACATAGATTTAATTCTTATAGGTTGGATCGCATCAAACACAGATTGTTAGATCTTTTAATGTTTGAAAAGACGAGGGTACCCAAATATACCTCAATATAAAACTTTTCCACCTATAAGTCCTTTTTCGAAAGTGATTGTCTATGTACTGAGTCGAGACAATACAACTAATCAGTTCACACTTCATGTGATCGTTTATGGATACAAGATCGAGATAATACAACAACGAAGTATGTTTACTTGATAATAGGTTCGGACTTAACCAAACTCTAGGGATTGTATATCAAGTAAAATAGGAATTAACGTTTGTGCAATTTACTTTAAATTATAATAAATACAATTACAATTGCGGAAAATAAAAGTAAATGACACAGCAAGATTTTGTTAACGAGGAAACCGCAAATGCAAAAAAAAACCGGGACCTAGTCCAGATTGAATACTCTCAAAATTAATCCGCTATACAAAATCAAACCAACTTCGTATAGTAGAGACCAAACAACTAAACTTATAGTTCACCTAGCTCCCTCAGTATCCCTGCGCCTCCAACTTGTTAATAAGTCACGCACTTGGAGCAATTCACTTAGTTCGTATTCCAAACAGTAAAGGAAAAACAAATCTGTTCGGTAACAACTCTTTTCAAACAACGTGATATGAGTTTAACAAAGACTTTTTCGTTTAACCAATAAACTCCTTTGTCGGGTCCTTAGATCAATCTCTTAACAACGACCGAAATAATTGTTAGACTATGCAATCAATACTATTAATCACAAAGAAGTGTATTGATGCCGGTCTACTCAACTAATCAATCTAATCTATCACAAAGACAAACCAATTATAGTTGGATCCCTTTCCATACGAAACAAGTATTGTGCACACCAAAGATTACGAACCCAAAAAGTCTTCTTGTCTTCAAATCTTCTTTAATCTTCAAACGGCACCTGCACACAATCAACTTGAATCTCTTGTGATCAATCACACATAGAACGGAGTCTGTTAACGTTGGATTATCACAAGACGTCTTTAGATCTACAAATAGTCTAAAGATCTCCGTCGAAACTTCGATCTAGTTTGAGTGAATCTTATATCAGAAGAGAAGATTCTCAAGCATAAACAAACTAGGTGCAATCAAAGTTCAACAACTGTTAGTCAATCAAATCAATCGAAAACTAATAATAAACTGCAATTATCTAGTTTCCCACCAACAATAGAGCTTCTCAATCCCAAAGAAGTCTTTAAACTGAGCGGTCGTAAGAGATTTCTCCTAATTAGGTTACTTTCCTCTCCGAATAGGCTACTCCACCCGTTAAAAGATTCTCAATTTATTTCGATCCTGGGATTCTCCTTTATATATTAAGGAATATATTTGAACAATTAATGATAAGAGTTACTGCACATGTTCAAAGTATGTCGACATCTTTTCTTTTCAAGTCCTTTTTCATACTTACAATCTTGAAAATGATTTTCCACACTTCCAAACAAGTTTAGATTTGGTTCGTCTGGATTCCAAGAACTATGTGATTGATTATCCTATCAAATCACCAATTATGGGTTTCACGGTTCTACCAAAACAAGTTCGGTTCTACTTCCATGTGAGTACTGTACATAGTCACGATAGTTACCAAAATTCAGTTGACTAGGTACTAGGATCTGTTCCCCACAACTTATGGTAACTAATTGTATTCGGTTGCACATGTCCATAGGATCGGTTCCCCCAAAACTACAAACTTGTTTCACATGTTCATAGGATCGGTTCCCCCATATACTAAAAACATATTGTACCTCTTACAAGGATCGATTCCCTCTTATAAATTTGTTGCACCTCTTACTAGGATCGGTTCCCCAATGACTAGATAAAGCAGGTGGTTTTTATTTTACTACATTTAAATATAGGTCTACTGTTTTCAATTTGACACTTTATAATATGCAGATTTTAGTTTTTCTTTTCTTCATTTTGACACTTTATGAGTTAGTCTTGAACGTCAGTGGTTTTTGTTTTACTAAATTTAATGATAGGTCCATGTGGATAGGTCCACTGTCCCGTTTGCCCAATCTGAAGAATGCCATACCAGTCCAAGTCCTTCCCATCGTTTATTTTAAACTGACCAGAACAGTGTACCGCAAAAACTTTAAAAGTCTTATTATTAGTAGTATGACCCATTTTAAGTTTTATAATCAACAAACAAATTTTACACGATATTCTCTCCAAAAATAAAAGAGAGAGATTTGCAAGATATTTTATCTCTCTTTTAAAAGAGAGATTTCGTCCACTTTCCATACATGTTGCTCCACTATTTATTTGGAGATAAATTTGTTCCTAAAAATACACGGAAAAAAACTCACCTAATTTATTAGGAGATAAATTTGTTTCTCAAAATACACGGAAACAACTCACCTAATTTATTAGGAGATAAATTTGTTCCTCAAAATACACGGAAACAACTCAGTATTAGTTTACATATAATATTCTAAAACTCAAGAATTTAAAGATCCTAATAAGAAGATATGTTTGCAAGTTGCAATAAGAGAGAAAAATACAGATAAGAGGAACAAAAATGAAGAAAGATTTGGGAGGAAATTCCCGCTTTTATATGGTGTTTCAATTTAAGTTCCCTCAAAATTCATGATCTATCGCCTTATATAAAGTATAAGAAATCTCCTAAATCTCTACACAATTTTTTTCTCCATATGGTGTTTCTCAAGTTTATATGGTGTTTCTCAAGTTTTGAAGTTCAACCTTCTACTGCTCAAGTAATAAATCTTCCCTCTTCTCGTTTTATATTTCTTTTCAGTTATACTTGTTTTATCAAATTTCGTTAACTATTATCAATGGGTTTTAGTTGATTTACTATAAATCTTTTTTTTTATAGAAATCTAATAGGGTTATAAGATTTTACCTGATTTTAGATATAGTATATATCTTAGGGAGGTCTATGATTCTAAAACTTCCATCGGATTTTTTTAAGGGTCGTTTTCAAGGAAAAGAAGGAACTGAAGAATGACTTCTAAGGTATTACTAGCATAACTATTACTAGTTATTATAATTATACTTGTTTAGGTATGGGATAATGATTTTATCATTGTTGTAGAAACGACAGGCAACTCTCTCAAATAGGGGCCAAAAAGTTTACACAGGGTCGAGGTCATTCATTAAATACCACAAAATGGTATATATCTTTTACTATACTATTCAAAAAAAATTACTCTATCACTCGTAATTTATACTTTTGCTACAACTTATGAGTCTCTCTTTGACATGGAACAGAAAAAAAATTCAGAAGAACCCAAACTTTTTGAGGTCTGTAAATAAAGCATCATTAAGGAGAGCAAATAGATGATTTACAATGAGGTTTCTGGAAGAAGATTTAAAAGAAGAGACATGACCATTTTGTCTTTTGAAGATTTGATTGAAAACCTAGAAAATAAAATATGGAAGATACAAGCAGATTCCGAATTATTCAAACTAGAGATATCGATTCAAATGTTGAATCTTGATGAATAATTTATGAATACACGATTTCAAGTTTTTAGTGTTTAGAACTAGATGAATTTCAATTTATATATTGTTTTTAGGCAATTTGCCAAAGTAATGTTAATCTCATATTTAAATATTTTATTTAATAAAACATAAATATTTTATGCTCAACATATGTTATGATTTTTTTATTGTAATAAAAAAACGAATCACGAAAATTAAATTAATTTTTTTAATTATATTAGTTTGCGGTTTATAAAAAAGCTTGTAGAGAGGAATAATTTTGTCTTTTAAATTCTCTTCTAAGCAAAACAAGTAGTCCTTAATAAAGTACTCAGGGATGAAGAAGAAAGTTGTCTAAGAAATTCATTTTCTAAGGAAAAATTATTTGTCATTTGTTATGATATTTAGAGGCGATTTTTTGGACGGAAAGTATTCGTCTTTGAATAAGGCATTTCTAGGCAAACTGAGTTGTCATTTGTGGATATTTTGGGACAAAACATGTTGCTTTTGGAGGCAAAAAAAGTTGTATTTGAAAGTTCGTTTTAAAGGCAAAATGAATTGTCTTTAATAAATAATTTAGAGGCAAAATAAAAGTTTTGGAGAGGACGAATTTGTCTCCGAAAATTCTTTTTAAGGCAAGGAATTTGGTCACTAATTTTTTTTTTGGAGGCGAACAAGTTAGTCTCCAAAAATTTGATATTCAGGGGCTATTTATAATGTTTCTAATTAAATTAATTAGAGACAATTTTTTTTGGTTTTTGATAATAACTATTAAAGACAAATTAAATTGACACGAAAATTACATTTTTGGGACAATTTTTTGGTTTTAAATATTTATCATTAAAGACAAATTAAATAGACACAAAACTTCCGTTTTTGAGACAATTTTATTGGTCTTAAACAATTATCATTAAGGACAAATTAAATTGGCACAAAACTTTCGATTTTGAGACAATTTAATTGGTGTTAAATAGTAATCATTAAAGACAAATTAGTTTGTCCTTGAATTTACATTTTTGCGACCAAAAAATTGCCCGCAAAAAATTGCTTTTCGGTGGCCAATTTTTTGGTCATTAAAATATCTTTCGCAGACAACTTTATTTCGTTGGTGAAAGAGACTTTTATTGACAAAAAATTTTTAGTTGTTAATTAAGTTTTCTCGTGACCGTTCATAATTTTGTCACGAAATACTTTCCTAGACAGGGTATTTGAGACAACTTCGCGACAAAAGAAAATCCATCTCAGAAAATATTTTGAGAAAAAAAAGGAATTTTCTGACAAACTTTTTTGCCACTAAACGTGTGTTTTGTTGTAGTGCCTTTGTTTTGGTAACCGCATAGGGAAGGCCGACGTGGTATGGCGTGGCAAGGTGGATGGCATGCCATTGGCCCATGTGGCATGGCCGGCATGCCTTAGCGCGGTTTGGGCGTGACCAAAACTAGGGTTTTGGCATTGGGCCAAAGGTTACCATGTGTTGGTTGGGTGACCTTGGACGGCTGAGATTTGCATCTAAGATGGAAGGGTGTCCGTTTATTGTCGCACGCCTTCGTTTTGGCAGACGTGAAGGGAAGGCCGGCATGGCATGGCTTAGGCGCGGCAAGGTGGATGGCGCGGCATGCCATTGGCACTTGTGGCATGGTAGGCATGCCTTGGCGTGGTTTAGGCTCGGCCAAACTAAGGTTTTGGCATTGGGCCAAAGGTTACCATGCGTTGTTTGGTGACCTTGGATGGCTGAGTTTTGCATCTAAGATGGAAGGGTGGCCGTTGACTGTCGCACGCCTTCGTTTTGGCAGCCGTGAAGGGAAGGTCGGCATGGCATGCCTTAGGCGCGGCAAGGTGGATGGAGCGGCATGCCATTGGCACATGTGTCATGGTCGGCATGCCTTGGCGTGGTTTAGGCGCGGCCAAACTAGGATTTTGGCGTTGGGCCAAAGGGTACCATGCGTTGGTTGGTGACCTTGGACGGATGATATTTGCATATAAGATGGAAGGGTGGCCGTTGATTGTCGCACACCATCGTTTTGGCAGCCGTTAAGGGAAGGCCGACATGGCATGGCTTAGGCGCGACAAGGTGGATGGCGTGACATGCCTTGGCGTGGTTTAGGCGCGGCCAAACTAGGGTTTTGGCATTGGGCCAAAGGTTACCATGCGTTGTTTGGCGACCTTGGACGGCTAAGATTTTCATCTAAGATGGAAGGGTGGCCGTTGATCATCGCACGCCTTCGTTTTGGTAGTCGCATAGGGAAGTCCGGCATGGTATGGCGCGGCAAGGTGGTTGGCATGCCATTGGCACATGTGGCATGGCATGTCTTGGCGCAGTTTGGCGTGGCTAAAACTAGGGTTTGGGCCAAGGTTACCATGCGTTGTCTGGCGACCTTGGATGGCTAAGATTTGCATCTAAGATGGAAGGGTGGCCGTTGATCATCGCACGCCTTCGTTTTGGTAGCCGCATAGGGAAGGCCGACATGGTATGGCGCATCAAGGTGGTTGGCATGCCATTGGCACATATGGTGCGTCTGGCATGGTTGGCATGCCTTGGGCGGAGATGTGGCTGGATGGTTGGCATGCCTTGGCGCGGTAGCATAAGAATTAGGGTTTGGCATAAATGATGTCGATCAATGTTAAGGGTTCTGCCGTGGAACATGACACATTAAAGGTAACCTGGTAATTCTTACGTAGGCATGCTGATCGATTCAATAAATGTGCTAATAATCATAGTGACGTCATGTCAGATGTGCGGTTTTACGATTTTAACCCTAAGCTAAAAACCACCATCAACACCAACAAAGGACAAGTTTTTGGTCAGGAGAATACAACACTCAGAATCACTTGTTAGCTTTCCCAACTGTTAGCTTTCCACTTTCTGATACAAGTCGTCAAACAACAAATCTTCCCGAATCAACTATTCTGGTCTCAACACTCTCTTCGCTTCCATCCATAGACCAACCCTTCTCCTCCACTTTGTGACTGAAGCAAGTCTGGAATGACCATTTCTTGGTTTAGGACGGATTTGTACAGATTGATCTCTCGAATCAAAGTACTCCCTTGCAGTACATTGTTTAGGGTTTATACTCATTTCTCACCCACACACTCGAAATTACCAAAATCAGCAGAAACTGTTTCCACCCTCAAACAATTGGCGACCACAATGGGAGATTAATCTATCGGTCACAATATCAATTCCCGATTTCCGATTCCATCTTTTCAACCCAGATATCGAGATGATGGAAGCAGACTAGCCGCACCTCGGTTATCAGACGACTCTGGAACGACTGGGGACTTAGGAATGATTGGGGACTTTTCACAGTCACGGCGCCGCCGCCCACAAAAACTCAGATTTACATCCGGGAGATCCAATTGTTGGGAGACTCTAAAAAGCAAGTAAGTCTCGTCAGACGAGTTGCATGTTCTATACCGAGAATTTTCACATAGATATATAAACCGACAGTCATGCTATCCCCATATTTCATCCCATACTTTCTACTGACAACACAACATTCACAACTCCATGACTTCCTGGGGTATTTATGCCACATATAGTCATAACCAAAAAAAAAAACAATTCATTCCAAAAGAATAATCCAAAACCCTCATAGGAGACGATTATCTATCAATTCAAATCGAACCATGAACCAGGCGCTCTGTTCGCCTTTCAAAAAAAAAGCCTAAATAAAGAAGTTCAGAAGACAGAGTACATTCAAGGAAAACCATCTAGTAATGGCTTGCTCTTCTTGGAGAAAGCCTCTTCGTGCTTTCGAGAGCCGCCGTTTCTCTTCAGCTCCGTGGACAACCTTTTGATCTCCGCCTCCTGCTGTGACCTCATCCGCGGAAGGGCCTTAGCCGCCGTGGTATGCAATTTTCGATCTCAGAGAAACCTTCAACAAACCAGGGAACGTTGAACCCGTGGTCTATGCACACATCACGATGGAACTTCCAGCTTGAGACCACGTCCTCAGAAACGTATGGCCAGTCACTTTGCACATGTCGTCAATCGAAGATAAAGCTTCCTCCACACGCTTGACCAGCACAAACCGACTAGTAACCTTTTTGGTTGTGGAGATGTGTCCATACCTTTCCCATATCTTGGTATATAACGTCTCGTATTTGGCTGGAACGCTGAAGCCGCCGATCAACACATGATCTGGATAAGGAACTAAGTATGGAGGAGCGAAAACGGCGCCCGCAACCGAACCGGAAACTGGCAAGGGATTCCTAACTACAATGGCGCCAGCGTCGCTGGAGCACTCTCCGCTACTTGAGCCGCAACAACATCTTCATCTTGATCGACCTCCATTTCCGGGTCGCAGGCGCAGCTGCCACGGTTGGAGACAAAGCTGTATCTCCACGGTTTTCCGCCTCGGGCCATCTTCAGGAGCGGGTTCTCCCTGCGATATCGTGGTTTAGACATTTTTCAAAAAAAAAAGAGAGAGAAGGAAGGAAGGAAGAAGAAGAATGCGTGGAAGACTCACTGATTCACTTTCAGACTGACTAGAAGAAGACTCAGCGCTGCTGTTGGAAGAGCTATTTTCATCATCACTAGATTCCGAGCTTTCCTCCTTTTCGAGCTCTTCTTCACCGCAAGAAGGCTCGGCATTGTCACCCTGCCGCGAGAGCCTCCGTTCTCTGAGGCTCAGCATTGCCACCCTGCTGCGAGAACCGTTTTCTGACTACGTGCAAGCTGGGCAAAGGCGTTCACGCCTGGTTAAGGAATAAGGAAAGATTTTCAATAACGAAAGAACTGTCAATCCGACTGAGGGGCAAAAAAAGAATACATACCGAACGTTGGAAGAACTGAAAGTCACAAGGGCGTTGAATCTGATCGAAAACCACCCGCGCGATCTTTCGACCTTCGCTCCTTCTTTTGGGGACTGTCCGTGTTAGGAGATTTGTTTGGGCGAGGAAGGATCCCTTAACAATGGATTCTTGCTAAAGTTGCAGCAGAAGGCTTACCACAGGTATTCTTCACTACGTCATTCACGAATCCATGAATGGCAAGGAACTCGTCCTGCCAGAATATGTTATACTTAGAAGTTGTTGGATTTCGTCCGAGAGCAAGAAGGGAAGACTTATACCCGGCGCAAGAGCACTAGCATCAAGAGCAGCTGGCAACAAGTTTTCTGGAACACCGACTGACGAGAGAGCGGGACCCCTTGGTCAAATCCCATATGTCGAGCCGCCCTGTCAATGTTGTAAGAGACTCCTGACAAGATCTCGAAAGAAAGACGGTACATAACCAGGCGTGCAACTTCGCATGAACACAACCTCCCCAATGCTCGTATTCTTTTCAGAAAGCAAAGATGTATTCGGAACAGAGGCAAAAGTGTCTATTTGAACTATGGAGCTATGCACCGGAGCCCATGGAAGTTGATTGTGTAGGAGTTGTCAAGGAAGTCAACCAGGTTCGAGCCAGATCTTGGGCGCCTGTTCACCCAGCGAAGTATCCTAGAACCACCCCAAGACTCGGGAAGTAAAGCCAGCGGTTTGGGAGCGCACTTCTCGAAATGCTCCCACAACCACGCTTGAAGAAAAGCAACATGGACGTACGAGTCCACTTTCATGTAGCCGTTTGAAGCACGCATGTCCGCAACCAGATGATCCAAATGTGTGTACAAAGACCGAGAAACAAGCCGCCAATGGGGAGAAAACACCTTTCGCTAATCTGATGGAAAACTTAATGAGACCTGTCTTATTTCTTCTTACCAGAGCCGTCGTCAAAAATGTCCCTGGATAACCAAAGAACCAAGAATGTCGCGACATGAAGCGTACTATTCTTTTGATCTGGCTCCGACTCATCTGGGAACCATTGAGACACCCACCAGCTGTAGAAACACCTCGTCTCGTTTTCCTTGACAAAGCCTTTTGACTTCGCAAAGCGAGCGTGCATTTGTTCTTCATCTTCAGACAAGGTGATATCAAGATTCTGTTATGGGAAGGTTCAGCAAGACAACACTTTCCAAAGAGACAGTCATTTCACCCCACCTGCATATGGCCGTGTGAGTGTCTGGACACCATCGGGAGATGAAAGCAACTAAGCTCGGGATATCTTTCCTGATTTGAAGCCCGCAGAAGCTGTGACAGCGCCAATGATTTGCGCTTTGATCAAATTTGCTTTTACGCAATCCTGACTTATCATGAATTGCATCCACTTGTCGAAAGAACGCAACGGACTCTGACAGATTCTGAAGTCAATGGAAGAAGCAGGATACTCTTGCCTCTGAAGGCAAAATCGTATTACACAACCTGGTCGAACCGACTGGGTGTCTCCTTCACCCTCTGAACCGGTCAGAAGGACGGGCACAAACTTAGGATGATTTCTCCTAGCTGTGGCGGACGTTGTGAAAAATTCATCATCCATGTTTGGCTTAGAGATGCCAATATTTTTCAAAGCCGCGACAGGGATTTTCTCAGGTGACATCCTAACGAAACCTTCTTAAGATGCTTACGTTTTCAACTACAACAAAGAAAGGGGTACGAAGAGAAGTTACTACAAAGTGCATGAAAACTATTTTATCAACAACGGAGAATCCATTTTGGACGCGGACCAATTTGTTTTAAGTTGCAAGCCATAACGCTCATAACCGAAGAAATGGGGACTGGCAAACCCTACGTTTCCGCGGAAAGCACGCCCTTGCCAAAGTCGTACCTTGCAGCGGAAAGTACGCACCCGGCCAAGAAAGCGCGCCCCACCGCGGAAACTATGCACACAGTCACCCCAAGGAAAAGGAGAAACCCTAAAAACTAGGTTTTCGTGGAAAGGAATTGGTGGCAGTCACCTCCGTGCATGCCTATTTTGCATAATAATTGAGGTGGCTAACATTACTGCGGTGTTCACGCTGAAATATTTCTACAAGTTCATGGAAGATACACCTATGGCTAGGGTTTGCACCAATACAAAAAAAAATTGAAAGAAAACGCTGGAATACATACCTGGAATATGCTTGCCGCTTTATTGCTACCACTCCGCTAGCGCAAGGACGTGAGAACAAAGATACGAGATAAAAAGGAGAGCAAACCCTTTTATAGGCGTGACACTTTTGGAATTTGAATAAGGAAAGGATTTCTATTTGAGCTATGTATGGAAAAAGGCAATTGGGCCCGCAAGAACAAGCTTCACGGTGCCAACAATCCGCGCCACGCCAATCCACGTGCCAAGCCAACGTCGCACCATGCCAGCGCCCACACCATGCCGTGCCAGCACCCACGCACACCAAGCCAGCACCCAAGCCCATGCCAACGCTCACGCCAAGCCACACCATGCCAACGGCTTGCCAAGCCAAGCCAGCAATGCCAACCACTCCACGACCTAGCTAGCAGCACCACGAGAAAAATCCGCGCAAAGCCACCAACACAGGAATCACGAATTCTCTTCCTCTCGAAAAGGATAGACGGATCTTCCTGACCATCTTTTCATGACTTGCCATTTTCGTTTTGTCCTTATCTGTCACCATTTATGCTTACCTCGCAATAATGCCCCTGTTCCGAGCTAAGCAGGGGACTTAATGTTGATGGTGATTTTTAGTTTAGGGTTAAAATCGTAAAACCTTAGTCAAACAGTGACGTCACACTTGAGTAATAATGTCGCCACTAGCACATTTATTAAACCATTCAACATGTCTCGTAATTCGATGCTCCACGGCAGAGCCCTCGGTACTGACTTAATCATCTCTACACATGACAGCCGTGCATGCTAGCCAAACGTGCAATCACGCGTGCCACATATTTTAAACTAGGGTTTCGACACGCTAAACCCTAATAGCCATATCTCCGCTCCAAAGGTATGCCAACCAGTCCAGCCGCACCACCGTGCCAATGGCATGCCATGCCAGCCACATCTCCGCGCCAAAGGCATGCCAACCATGCCAGCCGCACCACCGTGCCAATAGCATGCCATGCCAGCCACATCTCCGTGCCAAAGGCATGCCAACCATGACAGCCGCACCACTGTGCCAATGGCATGCCATACCAGCCACATCTCCGCGCCAAAGGCATACCAACCGTTCCAGCCGCACCATAGTGCCAATGGCATGCCATGCCAGCCACACCTCCGCGCCAAAGGCATGCCAACCATGCCAGCCGCACCGCCTGCCAATGGCATGCCATGACAGCCACATCTCCGCGCCAAAGGCATGCCAACCATGCCAGCTGCACTACTGTACCAATGGCATGCCATGCCAGCCACATCTCCGCGCCAAAGGCATCCCAACCATTCCAGTCGCACTATAGTGCCAATGGCATGCCATGCCAGCCACACCTCCGCACCAAAGCCATGCCGGCCATGCCTCCATGCTGCTGGCTACCAAACAAAGGGTTGCAAAATCAACGACCACCCTTCCTTCTGAGATGCAAATTTCACCCGTCAAAGTTCGCCACCAAACGCGTGGCAAATTTTGGCCCAATGCCAAGCCTTAATTTTGGTCGCGCCCAAACTATGCAAAAACCCGCCTATAACTATGCCAAAATCCTAGCTTGGCCGCGCCTAAACCATGCCAAAGCCATGACGGGTATGCCTCC
Source organism: Papaver somniferum (assembly GCF_003573695.1). Classification (NCBI taxonomy): domain Eukaryota; kingdom Viridiplantae; phylum Streptophyta; class Magnoliopsida; order Ranunculales; family Papaveraceae; genus Papaver; species Papaver somniferum. Next base: position 6,629,680 of record NW_020622934.1, read on the forward strand.
ATGCCACTGGCTGCCAAACGAAGGGTTGCAACAATCAACGACCACCCTTCCTTCCGAGATGCAAATCTCAGCCGTCCAAGTTCGGCACCAAATGCGTGGAAACTTTTGGCCCAATGCCAAGCCCTAATTTTGGCCGCGCCTAAACTATGCCAAAACCCTAATTTTGGCCGCGCCTAAAACTATTCCAAAATCCTAGCTTGGTCGCGCCTAAACCATGCCAAAGCCATGCCGGCTATGCCTCCATGCCGTTGGCTTCCAAACGAAGGGTTGCAACAATCAACGACCACCCTTCCTTCTGAGATGCGAATCTCAGCTGTCCAAGTTCGCCACCAAACGCGTGGAAACCTTTGGCCCAATGCCAATCCCTAATTTTGGCCGCGCTTAAACTATGCCAAAACCCTAATTTTGGCCGCGCCTAAAACTATGCCAAAATCCTAGCTTGGCCGCGCCTAAACCATGCCAAAGCCATGCCGTCCATGCCTCCATGCCGCTGGCCGCCGAACGGAGGGTTGCAACAATCAACGGCTACCCCTCCTTCTGAGACGTAAATCTCAGCAGTACAAGCTTTCCATCAAACCAAACGATTTGTGGAAACCTCTTGGCTGCGATGCCAAAGTTCTACGGTTTGTGCCAAACCCTAATTTGGGACGTGCCAAGAGCATGCACGAGCCGTGCTGGCCATGCCTCCATGCCGATGGACGCCAAACGGAGGGTTGCAACAATCAACCGCCACCCCTCCTTCTGAGATGCAAATCTCAGCCGTACAAGCTTGCCACCAAATGACTTGTGGCAATCTCTTGGCTACGCTGCCAACTCTATGGCCACGGCAGACACTTAGCTATGCCAATTTTTTGGTCACGGCACCAAACCCTAATCAACCACGCCAAGATCATACGCAAGCCATGAAAAAACCATGGACACGCCATCGGCTACCAAACAGAAGGTAGCCACAATCAACGGCTAACCTTCCTCTCAAGATGCAAAATCTCGACCGTCGAAGGTCACTACCGAACCGGCAAGATTCTCAGTCTTAACTTGCCAAACAATAGCAACATGCTACACGTTTTCCACGAAAACACTCGAGACATCAAAACATGTCACAAAACTGAAGGATGCTCATCAGGGTATTGGTCTGGCAGTTTACAGCGTGCGGCGTACACTACGCCCGTTACAAGAAAGTGTCATAAGAGTGAGGGGGTTAGTAAATACAGGAAGTAATGGTCAAACGTTTCCTTCATTATGGAAACATCAATTCTAGGCGTTACCCGTTACCGCTTTCTTCCATTTACTCAAACGTTTCCACTTCTTACTAGACCAGGGTACGTTTTGTTGCGACTTGTATAAATAGGTCTCACCTATTTCCACCAAAGGACAAGTTTTTGGTCAGGAGAATACAACATTCAGAAATCACTTGTTAGCTTTCCAATGTTATATTTCCACTTTCTGATACAAGTCGTCAAACAACTACTCTTCCCGAATCAACTATTCTGGTCTCAATACTCACTTCGCTTCCCTCCCTGGACCAACCCTTCTCTTTCATTTTGTGACCGAAGCAATTCTGGAACGGCCATTTCTTGGTTTAGGCCGGATTTGTACATATTGATCTCTCGAATCAAAATACTCTCTTGCAGTACATTGTTTAGGGTTTAGACTCGTTTCTCACCCACACACTTGAAATTACCAAAATCAGCAGAAATTGTTTTCACCCTCAAACAGTAATAAAACCGAAATCAAACATCCCGTAAACATACATAGCAATAAAATAAAACATTCAAGCGCAGGCTATGTAACCGAAAACTATCACAAGAAATATTATAAATGATGATTTTTCATCAATAATAAGATAGTTTTATTCATAATAGACTTTACAATTATTGAAAGAAATCAAAAACTGAAGTCTATTTTCCTGAACAAGAGTTTAAACTTATTCATCCTTTAATACAAGTGTCTTCTCAGGTTACTCGTAGTTTCGTTTAAGGAGTAATCTCATCAAGTAGAAACTGAAACTTCCACAAAACATTCTCAAGATGATTAAGAGTATTGGTAAGGTGCACAACATCATCTGACGAATTTTCATGGGTTGTTTTTAATAACTCTTTGTAATAGAGTACTTGTTTCCATTCAGTATCAACTCTTTCATCAAGTAGCCTCTTGTTCCGATTAGGTCTAGTATACCATCTAGTAAACTGGATGCATGCACTTTTGAAGAGGGCGTGAGTTGAATTAAATGATAGCATGTGTTGTTGCACAACGTTAGCCTGTCTGATTCCAAGGAATCAAGACATTTTTCAATCTCATGAATACAGTATTCACTGACAATTTCTCCACAGGTTACTTCATTCACCATACAGAGAATTTGGTATCACTTTCTCTTGAACCTTCGAGCAAGTTTCTTGGAGAGAATCATCGTTGCAAGCTTTCTCCTTAGATCTTCGTTCAGTATCATCCTTGAAAGTATGCTTAAGAGAGCTTTCAGATAATTTTTTTTGAGAAATCACAAAATTTACCTTGACCAAAAATATTATAAAGACTTGCAAAATAATCGAAGTTTTTATTTCCGATATTGAGGAGACATCTATTTTTAGGAGAACATATTTTCGGTGACAGATTCTTCCAATAGGCATGATACCAATCCGTTCATGTATTTTTAGGAAACGAAATGGTCCACAGAACCGAAGATCAACCCATGAGTTATGGGTTATGCCATATCAGGATTACCAAATCCTTTTAGCACGTCACTGGTTTCGAAGAAACCATTGTGAGGTGAATGCATATGCCTAATTTTCATTGAAAAGATGAAAAGATACTTCTTTTTCTCATAAGTTCGAAGAGTTTCTTTAGCTCGACTTATATTGCAATAGAATTTTATTGCAATATTGTTTTTCAATATAGTAGGAGCTCTTGCTTTCTTGAAAACATTTCGAGTTATTTGATTCTCTGTTCGAGAATTCCTTTCCATAAGGTTGCTTCTAATACTAATCCAACATGATTGTTTGTGGATATTGTTGATAAAGAACCAAAGACAAGATTCACAAACCTTAAGATTTTGATATGACAATTTCTCTTAGTGAGATGTTCATAGTGAGAAATAGAAGCAAAATATGAGGTATTCAGTATCCCAATCAGGTTACCGTTGAGAATCCTTCTTGAGATATATTGATTTCCTTGAATGAGAGATTCATCATAAGGTGGAATCGGTGTGTCATCTCTTATATATATGAGAGACTTTCTCGAGAAGTTGTAAGTTCTCAACCAACTCCTAGAAAATTCCTTTAATTAGAGTATTGCACTCTTCATTTGTGTCCTCCACCATGGGACCTTGAGGATATCAAATCATACTACTACGTTAACTGAATCATACATAGATTTAATTCTTATAGGTTGGATCGCATTAAAGACAGATTGTTAGATCTTTTAATGTTTGAAAAGACGAGGGTACCCAAATATACCTCAATATAAAACTTTTCCACCTATAAGTCCTTTTTCGAAAGTGATTGTCTATGTACTGAGTCGAGACAATACAACTAATCAGTTCACACTTCATGTGATCGTTTATGGATACAAGATCGAGATAATACAACAACGAAGTATGTTTACTTGATAATAGGTTCGGACTTAACCAAACTCTAGGGATTGTATATCAAGTAAAATAGGAATTAACGTTTGTGCAATTTACTTTAAATTATAATAAATACAATTACAATTGCGGAAAATAAAAGTAAATGACACAGCAAGATTTTGTTAACGAGGAAACCGCAAATGCAAAAAAAAACCGGGACCTAGTCCAGATTGAATACTCTCAAAATTAATCCGCTATACAAAATCAAACCAACTTCGTATAGTAGAGACCAAACAACTAAACTTATAGTTCACCTAGTTCCCTCAGTATCCCTGCGCCTCCAACTTGTTAATAAGTCACGCACTTGGAGCAATTCACTTAGTTCGTATTCCAAACAGTAAAGGAAAAACAAAATTTCGGTAACAACTCTTTTCAAACAACGTGATATGAGTTTAACAAAGACTTTTTCGTTTAACCATAAACTCCTTTGTCGGGTCCTTAGATCAATCTCTTAACAACGACCGAAATAATTGTTAGACTATGCAATCAATACTATTAATCACAAAGAAGTGTATTGATGCCGGTCTACTCAACTAATCAATCTAATCTATCACAAAGACAAACCAATTATAGTTGGATCCCTTTCCAGACGAAACAAGTATTGTGCACACCAAAGATTACGAACCCAAAAAGTCTTCTTGTCTTCAAATCTTCTTTAATCTTCAAACGGCACCTGCACACAATCAACTTGAATCTCTTGTGATCAATCACACATAGAACGGAGTCTGTTAACGTTGGATTATCACAAGACGTCTTTAGATCTACAAATAGTCTAAAGATCTCCGTCGAAACTTCGATCTAGTTTGAGTGAATCTTATATCAGAAGAGAAGATTCTCAAGCATAAACAAACTAGGTGCAATCAAAGTTCAACAACTGTTAGTCAATCAAATCAATCGAAAACTAATAATAAACTGCAATTATCTAGTTTCCCACCAACAATAGAGCTTCTCAATCCCAAAGAAGTCTTTAAACTGAGCGGTCGTAAGAGATTTCTCCTAATTAGGTTACTTTCCTCTCCGAATAGGCTACTCCACCCGTTAAAAGATTCTCAATTTATTTCGATCCTGGGATTCTCCTTTATATATTAAGGAATATATTTGAACAATTAATGATAAGAGTTACTGCACATGTTCAAAGTATGTCGACATCTTTTCTTTTCAAGTCCTTTTTCATACTTACAATCTTGAAAATGATTTTCCACACTTCCAAACAAGTTTAGATTTGGTTCGTCTGGATTCCAAGAACTATGTGATTGATTATCCTATCAAATCACCAATTATGGGTTTCACGGTTCTACCAAAACAAGTTCGGTTCTACTTCCATGTGAGTACTGTACATAGTCACGATAGTTACCAAAATTCAGTTGACTAGGTACTAGGATCTGTTCCCCACAACTTATGGTAACTAATTGTATTCGGTTGCACATGTCCATAGGATCGGTTCCCCCAAAACTACAAACTTGTTTCACATGTTCACAGGATCGGTTCCCCCATATACTAAAAACATATTGTACCTCTTACAAGGATCGATTCCCTCTTGTAAATTTGTTGCACCTCTTACTAGGATCGGTTCCCCAATGACTAGATAAAAGTTGATATTTACAAGGCATCGATCATACCATCTTGAGTGATTACTTAAGATCGGCTTCACAAATAAAAGTCATACCAATACATGATTCAGGCCTTGTGAATAGTTTTTCCAGGATACATAAACAAGTTTATGAGCAGTTATACTAAACACACATATTGGTAATTCAAAATAGATTTGTAATGAATAACAATACTATAGCGATTTCCCTTTCGATTCACAAAACAAGTTTATGAACTTACTTCCTTTAAACGAATGTAAAACATTGTTTCCTAAGATGAAATCTTCACTCATACCCATATATAATCACAATAGCATTCATATGATCACGTCGATGTCTTATATACAAAGTTTAATGGTAAAGCAATAAACCTCGTATTGTATTCCTTAATACTATGTCTAACTGGAGTACCATACACAGCTTCACAGTTATTTTTTCAATATGCACGACTTGAAAGATATGTTAGGGAATGAAACAGTTCAAGTCAAATATTACTAACCTTAAAAGGAAGGATGACATTTTCGTTGTAGCTCCATACTTCTTCACATTCTTCAAGTCTTCATGTAATACTTGTAAGTCTCATATCCTAACACTTTCAAGCTAACTTATACGAAGTTGACTCTAGTATATAATCAAGCGACTCTTTAATGAGCTTTGATTCACTAAAATATGACAACCAAACTTGACATACCAACGCTTGGTGGATTCAACCGATCTATGTTCCAACACTAGGTACTTGCCTTGTAACCAAGTACTTCACTATATCAGCGTACCATGGTGTTGAATCTTCAATTGAGAAAAGTTGTTCGTCGGGAAAATGATCGTGTAACGGAAGTTCTTCTTCGGATACAACAAGTCTACTAAGATGATTCGCAACAGTATTCTCAACACCTCTCTTATCCTTTATTTCATAATCAAATTCTTGCAACAACAAAATCCATCGTATAAGTCTCGGCTTAGCTTCTTTCTTCTTAAGTAGGTACCTAAGTGCTGCATGATCGAAATATACAACAACTTTTGCACCCACCAAATATGATCCAAATTTTTCTAGTGCAAACACTATAGCCAGCAACTCTTTCTCGGTGGTAGAATAATTTATTTGAGTATCGTTTAGGGTTCTAGATGCATAATAAATCACATGGGATAACTTGTCCACTCTTTGACCCAAAACAACTCCAACCACGTAGTCACTTGCATCATACATCAATTCAAATGGAAAACTCCAATCCGGTGACTTGATAATCAGCACAGTTGTCAACAATTCTTTTAACTCGTTAAAGGCTTCTTTGCACTCCTTGTTGAAGTCAAAAGCAACCTATTTTTGCAACAATTTGCACATCGACATTGAGATTTTGGAGAAATCTTTGATAAACCGCCTGTAGAAACCTGTATGACCAAGAAACGAGCGAATCTCCCTCATCGAAGTGGGGTATTGTAAGTTCCTTATTAGGTCTATCTTTTCTTTGTCGACTTCGATCCCTCGAGAGGATACAATGTGACCTAGCACTATACCATGGTTTACCATAAAGTGACATTTCTCCCAATTTGAAACAAGATTAGTGTATATGCATCTTTTTAGCACAAGTTCAAGATTTTCTAAACATATATCAAATGAATCACCATAAACACTAAAATCGTTCATAAATACCTCAATGATGTGTTCCACATAATCAAAAAATATACTAACCATACATCTTGTTGGAAAAAATTGGGTTTCACAAAGGATGAATGAATCAGAGAAGAAAGTGTTGCACTCCAAAACTTTCAAGGCTTGTATAAATTTCTTTTAGACAAATATTTCTACCCTCCCAATAACAATTGGCGATTACAACAGGTATGCGAAATATTGCCTTCAGGATACAATGAAAGCCCTGCAACGAAAACTGAATTCAAGGTTTGTACCCCTTGATTCAATCAAGAACACACAAAGAGATTTCTGATTTCTGATGATGCTTTTTGAAACAGAGAAAACAGATTGATTTTTCTTATATGTTTAAACGAAACTGGGAGAAGCTATTTATAAAGGGTTTTGCACCTGTTGGGAATAGGTTTTTATTCGCCAACAGGTTTCTATTCACGAAACGTCGGGTTCCTTCATCAACAGACATCAATGGTGTCTTTTGGATTCGAAATTTTCGAACAGGCTTTTATCGGCCAAATAAAACCGTCAGGTCGACCACAGCCTGGGGGGCGATGCCCCCCAGGACCCCCCTTTGGTAAGCGGTGTTGAAAATATTCCAACATTCTCCCCCTATTTTCAAAAACCATAAAACAAAGTTAAAACTTTTAAATCAGAGTGACTGCATCACCGAAGTGACTGCCTACGTACCCGAGTGGGATCAAGCCAACGTAGTTCAAGCACAATTGAGACTAAGCATCATCGTTGAAATCAACACATAAATGATAGGTATCTTTTGGATTTGAACCTTCACTTAGTGTAAGAAACTCAAAGCCTTATCGAGGTTCTATGGTGAAACCAGTCTTGAACCAAGTACCCCTTATGATAAAACCGGAGTCTCCACACATATTGATTTCATAAAATCATGTGTTCTGTAGCCAAGCACGTTAATGGCCATGTGCTTATATCCTTGTTCATGAGTCTTCTTTAGAGAACGGTCTTCTTCTCTTAGGAAACGGCCTTATTTCCATACTCATATAGGTAAGTCTCGAAGGTGTTTCTGCGATACACCTTTTACTAATCATAGACTCATTAAGGATTTACATCCATCCTATTTTCTTGCAGAAACCAGCACTAATAATAAATGGGAAGTTTTTATATTAGTGCTCCATAATCTACTTCCATAACTTGTTGGTACCACATTGAACCTTGTTTATCCTTTTCAAAACATAGGTTGGGTTTCTGCTATGGGAGATCAAACTTCCTTCACAGACCTTAGTCCCATTTCTTTCCTTTTTATTGAAACCACTGAACTTGGTAGACTTTTCGTAAATGGGTCTGCCAAATTCCTCTTTGATTCAATAAAGTTAACCGTAACTACTCCCCTCTTGAGTAGTTGTCTAACCATGTAGTGTCTAAGACTTGCATGTCTAGACTTTCCATTATAAGTCTTATTAGAGACATTATAGATTGTAGCTTGATTATCACAATTAATCAAGACCGCCGGAGTTGGCTTCTTCCAAAAAGGAATTTCCATAAGTAGGTTTCTAAGCCAATCTGCTTCCTTACATGCATCAGTTAAAGCTATCAATTCTGACAACATTGTTGAATCAGAGATACAAGTCTGCTTCTTGGAACTCCAAGACACAGCAGCACCCCCTAATGTAAAAATCCATCCCGAAGTTGACTTGGAATTTGATTCTACATTGTTCCAGTTAGCATCGCTGTACCCCTCTAGTGCAGCGGGATAGCCTTGGTAATGCAAACCAAAATTTATTGTTCCTTTCAAGTAAGCCATAACTCTTGAAACTGCTTTCCAGTGTTCATATCCTGGATTACTTGAGAAACGACATAATATTCCCACGGCTTGGGCTATGTCCGGTCTTGTGCAATGCATAGCGTACATAAGACTCCCAATAACACTAGAATACTCAAGTTGAGCATGAGTACGGCCGGTGTTCTTCATTAACTTGATAGTATGGTCTAAAGGAGTAGGTGCTGGATTGTCATCAAAGTGACCGTATTTCTTGAGAAATTTCTCAATATAATGAGATTGAGTTAAAACCAACTCATCTCCCTTTCTTAGGATCTTAATTCCCAAGATTACATCAGCCTCTCCTAAATCCTTCATATCAAAGTTAGAACTAAGAAACTTCTTTGTTTCTTCCACAACAGATATGTCAGACCCAAAGATTAACATATCATCAACATACAAACAGAGAATCACACAACCAGAACTATCATGCTTACTATAGATACATTTGTCCGCATCATTCACCACAAAACCATATGACAAAACTACTTTATCAAACTTCTCATGCCATTGCATAGGGGCTTGCTTCAAACCATAGAGAGATTTCACTAACTTGCAAACTTTCTTCTCTTGGCCTGGTGATATGAAACCTTCAGGTTGTTCCATATATCTCTTCTTCTAAATCCCCATTTAGAAAAGCAGTTTTGACATCCATTTGATGCACAACCAACTTATGAATAGAAGCAAGTGCAATCAAGCAACGAATGGATGAGATGCGTGCAACAGGAGCATATGTATCAAAGTAATCAATACCATGTCTTTGTTTATAACCCTTGGCAACTAGCCTTGCCTTAAACTTATCAACTTCACCATCAGCTCTCAACTTTCTCTTGAATATCCATTTACTTCCTATTGCTTTAGCACCAGGAGGTAAATTTACTAATACCCAAGTCCCGTTAGTCAAAAGCGAATGCTTTTCATCATTGATGGCTTCTTTCCAGAAATTTGCATCTCTAGAACTCATGGCTTCAGCATAAGTTTTAGGGTCATCATCAGTATGCATAACATACTGGTTAACACTAAGAATTCTATTCTTATTTTCCTCTACAAGGTAATAAATAAAGTTTGGATCAGGCTTTTTCTCAATCCTTCCTCTCTTACTCCTTCTAGGTTCGATATCTTCAGTAGGCACTGAAATATCATTGTCATAAGTAGGAGAGGGATTTTCATCATTGTTATCAATCTCCATAGGTTCTAGATCAGGTAACAATGGATTCTCCATGGGTTGCATTTGAGAACTGTTCCTATTTAAGTTCTCAAAGAATTCCACATCTACAGATTCTATAATCTCAAAAGTGTCAAGGTTTATAAATCTGTAGGTGATACTATTAAGAGAGTATCCCACAAAAGCACATTTATAAGCCCTGTTTCCCAACTTTGGTCTTTTGGGATCAGGCTTTCGAACATATGCTAAACAACCCCAGACTTTAAGTCTTCTCAAGTTTGGTTTCCTCTTAAACCACAACTCATAAGGAGAAACACTCTTCTTTTTCAAATCTCAATACTATATATTGTTGGCACTCGATTTTGTACTAATTTTGTTATTTTATGTATTTGTAGGTATTTTTTGGAAATAAATATTTTTGGAAAATTCGGCTCGAAAAGTTGATTTTGGCACCCGGAGGACAAGTGTTATTCGGACTCTTGCTTTTGGATAAGGGGTAACCTAATTACTAAGGGGCACCCCCAGGTCACCCCAGGTCACCCAAGGAAGCTTCTATTCGCACCCCAGTTCAGGATAGGGGGACACCCTTTCTTCTTCGTTTGAAAACTGAAAATTGGCGGGAAACGAAGAACAGTTCTGTATGATGTTTGATCGAGAAAATGAAGAAGTTGGAATGCGATTCAATCGCTGAAAATTGGCATAAAGATGTGATATGACATAGGCAAGACATTTTGGGCATCGAATTTGATCGACATTGGCTGGAAAGCTCGTTTTGATTCACGAGCTCAAAACAGAGCAACGTGAACTGAACACGAGCTCAATCGTGTTTTTCGCTATGCATGGAGTAATGTGGAGGCGCGGGAAAGCTTATGAGGCGTGGAGAAGCTGATTAGGAGCGTACAGGGAGTGAGTTAACGTGTGGAGAATCTAAATTTGGTAATTATTCCTATTTCTGGGCAGCGAGCAATTAGAGGATTAATGGGAAATTATACGCATTGATGTTAGTATTTTTGGGCTCCAAAACACTATAAATACTAGCCTAATTCGTCGAAAAGAGGTTAGCAAGTCATTGGGAGAGAGTTAGAGCCGAGAGAATCGAAAGAAGAGGTCGACAGCAAAAGAAGTTCTGCTGCTGCTCAGCCAAGAACACGAAGAACATTTACAGTCCAGGAAAGTCGTTGACTAGTGTCGCATATTTGCGACAATTCTCAGTTCCTTTCTCGCGTCTTCACAACAGTGCTTACAGCACTTCAGTTGTGCCGTTCTTCCTTGACGCTTCTTGTGTGTCGCAACGGACGGTCTTAAAATCGATTTTCCTATTATTTCATCATTTGTAATCAACTTGTGAGCATCAATAAAATCTTTTGAGTATTTTTCCAACATGACGAGAGGCTAAATTCTTGGTGATTGAGGCAATGGAGGATCTATTCACTCATGTTTGATTGGTAATATTTTTATTTATAATTTCGTTAATTATTTATTTTGTTTAATTCACTTGGATAAATATATAAAAAAAAAAAGATAAAATGGTTTTCTTTATTATTTGTGAATCAGTTTGATGTTTTATGCTCAGAAGAATTCTTTGATAAATCATGCTTAAGGATTACAACTTAATATTTGGACACCTTTTAAATTAAAAAGTGATTTAATAAGAAAAAGAGTTTAATAATAATTTCTGAAATATTATTTATAACCAATCAACTTGAAGTGGTAGTGAATCCTGAGCCTTAATCTTTCTAAAATCTTGACATTACTATTAAAAAAAATTAATTTCCTTCATTTATTTATTTATTTAAATCTAAAAAAAAGTTACCTTCACAAGTTCGAAAAGAACCCCTTTTACCACTATCTACAACAACTTTTGAAAATACATCAAATTTTTGGCGTCGCCGACGCGGACCTGTGCTTAGGTAGAATTTTTTAGGTTTATTATTTTTTTTTCCTTTTTACGTTTCTTTTTGTCTTTGATTTGCAGGTTTGAAGTGGAGTACTAAGGACCTTGGAAGGAAAAGCTTAAAGCGAAAGGAGCGAAAGAGGAATTTTTTTTGTTTTATATATAGAAAAGAGAGAAAAAAAAAAAGAGATTTTTTATATATTTTTTTAGGTTATTTTTCTTTTTCTTTTGCACTTTACTTTATTTGGACTTTGGACTGGACTCTTGGACTTTATTTTTTTTTTAAACCCTACGGAAGGGTACCCTTAAATACAAACTGTGTGCAGGGAAGGACGGTGATTACAGTATCACCTCGGCCCCTCGGGTTTGCACACGGCATAGGATTCGTGGCCCGAGTCGACGACAACGGTTCTTCGCCCGTCTGGTACGGGAGGTAAACTTCTAAACACCCGTGAATCTCCTGAAAGCGGGTTACTGTATTCCTTAAGGTGATCATTGATTGAGGACAAATTTGGACTGTCTTTATTTTCCTAGTAAAAGGCAAGGCCTGGCCTAAACAAGATAAGGGTTCGGATTTCATTACCGCTCCCTTCTTGCCTGCTTTAGGAGAACAAAACCTAACGCGAACCCAAGCTTTAAAATATGATTAGAAAGAGACCTATAGGGTATCGAGCTTGTTAGGAAAAAATTTCGAAGGATATTGGTTATTCTTTTAGCATACTTCGAAGTTCATGACGGTTTCTGTGAGTTGAGTGCGTGACTGCGCCGCCTTGTACTGCGGTGAGGCCCTGGGTATCAAAGCTCCACTAAGCTTCCCTCGGCTCGATTCAACTTACTTTGACTCGGATTGATTCCAGGGGGGTTTGCTTAAATTGTAACGAATTCCCCTTCGAGAGATAGAAGCTGGTCTAGAAACAATCTAAGTGAGCCATCATGCTTGTTGTTTGCTAGAAATCTCTAGGTTTGCTGTGGTAAAGTCGAGTCAGCCTGTGTGTGATTGCTAGAACCTTCCTGTTAGGATTTTTATTTCTTTTTGATTTTTTTAGTGTATGCCCGATTTTGTTAATAGGGCTTGGAAAAGAGATACTCTAGGTCGATTGATTAGCGAAAAACCTAGTAGTTCTTCTGATTTAAGCAGGGAGCTCGAAGATTGTTCTTTTGAGAGCCCTGTTTTTGGAAACTTCAGTTTTGAGAATCTGTCTCTTCGTGAAAATCTCATAACCCCTAGTACTTCTGTTGTGCCAGCGATGGCAACTTTGAAATTACATGTTCCCAACTAGGACCAACCGAGCTTCGTGCATTAAATTGCCAGCCACTACGGCTAATTTCGAGATAAAACCTAGTATTCTTCAGATGATCCCTATATTCTTAGGAAAAGATGATGAGAACCCTTATTTCCATATTAGGGACTTTGAGGAAATTTGTGGGACAATTAGAATAAAAGACCTTACTGATGAAGTCTTGAAACTTAAGATGTTTCCCTTTTCCTTGAGAGATAAAGCCAAGACCTGGCTGAACAACCTACCATCTGAATCCATTGAAACATGGCAGGAACTTATTGCCGCTTTCTATATGAAATTCTACCCTAAGCATAAAACTGCAGCTGTTAGGCAGACAATTAGTGCTAGTGTGCAACAAGAGGGAGAGTCTCTTTATAGATTTTTAGAGAGATTCAATGATCTCCTATCTCAGTGTCCTCACCATGGATTTGATAAGATGAAACTCGTACAAATTATTTATGATGGTTTAGACTATTCGACCAAAGCCATGGTTGAGTCTATGTGCGCTGGTGAGTTCACTAGTAAAAGTGCTGATGATGCTTTTACCTTCTTAGAAGTTATCGCTGAAAAATCCCAACAGTGGGAATCTTGTGTTGAACCCCCTAAAAGACTCTTGGTCAATAGAAGTAGCACCAATGTGGTAGATACGAGTTTTGTGTCTGATGCTAAGTTTGCTGCTTTGTCTAGAAGGTTAGAAGCTTTGGAAATGGGTCAGTCTAAAAATAGGTCCCTTGTTGAACCTAATAGAGCCTCTCAAGTCTCTAGTTGTGGAATAGAGCCCGATAATTCATTTTGGGAAGGTCAGGTTAGTGAAGAGCAAGCTCATTGTCTATAATAATGCTAGGTTTGAGAACCGTCAGAAGATTGACCCATACTCAGAGACCTACAATCCTGGTTGGAGAAACCATCCTAATTTTTCTTGGTCTAAGGGTCAGAATCAAGGACAGTCTAGTAATTCTCAGCCTCCCCCAGGATTTGGTTTTAAGAACTCTTCGGGTCAAACTCAGTTTCAGAACACTTCCGAGAAAAACATCTGCCTTAGAGGAAAATCTCATAATGCTATCAAAGAACCACATGAGCTTTCAACAAGAAACTAGGCAAGAATTGAAGAATACTTCCCAAAGTCTTGCCGAATTAAAACTTCAAGTAGGACAAATAGCTAATTTATAAGTGAGAGAGAAGATGGAAAGTTCCCTAGTCATACTGAACCTAATCCAAAAGGGAGAAATCATACCATCATGTGAATGCTGTCACAACCCTTAGGAGTGGAAAGAAAGTAGACAACAAGGTTGCCATGCCTGATAGTGAACATGCTGTAGTTCACCCGTCTGAACCAGAGAATGAAGAGACTGATAGAGTCTCTAAAGAGACCAATGAGGGTCAGATTGAGTCTGATTTTGTTCCCAAAGCCCCATTCCCACAACTCTAGTTCCGACTAAGAGGGAGTCCAACTTTAATGATATATTGGAGGTTTTTAAGCAGGTTAATATCAACCTTCCATTATTAGATGCAATTAGGCAGATTCCCTCTTATGCCAAGTTCCTTAAGGACTTGTGTACGCGAAAGCGTAAGCTCAGTGTCCAGAAGAAAGCCTTCATAGCTAGTCATGTGAGTTCTATTATTCAGAATACCACTACTACTAAGTATAAAGACCCAGGGTCCCCTACCATTGCTTGTATAATAGGTAAGTACCGTGTTGAGAAAGCGTTGCTTGACTTAGGAGCCAGTGTGAACTTACTGCCATACCATGTGTACCTTAATCTAGGACTTGGTGAGATGAAACCTACACAGATGACACTTCAGTTAGCTGATAGGTCCGTTAAAATTCCTCGTGGTGTGATCGAGGATGTTCTCATAGAGGTCGACAAGTTTATATATCCGGTGGATTTTGTTATCCTAGATACCCAACCTATCCCTGACCCAGAGAACCAAATACCAGTGATTTTAGGTCGCCCGTTTTTAGCTACATCCAATGCGATCATTAACTGTCGAAATGGTATTATGAATTTGTCTTTTGGTAATATGACTATTGAGCTGAACATTTTTAATATTAGTAAGCTACCCTCTGAACTAGATAACTCGAATATAGAAGAGGTGAACATGATAGGAACATTAGTCGAGGAGTCATTACCAAACACTTTGTTAGATTATCCATTAGAGAAATGCCTAGCTCACTTTGGGATTGATTTTGATGATGATAATGTGATTAATGAGGTGAATGCTTTGTTAGATTCAGCCCCTTTGTTAGATACTAGTAATGGATGGAAACCTAAGTTCGAACCACTACCAGTTTCTAAGTCTACCCTAGTTCCTTCTTTAGAAGAGCCTCCTAAGTTGGACCTAAAACCATTGCCAGATACCCTGAAGTATGTGTTTTTAGGCCCGTCTGAGACTTTACCTGTGATTGTTTCTTCCGACTTGGATAGAGATCAGGAAAGTAGGCTAGTAACCGTCATTCAAAACAACAAAGAATCTTTAGGGTGGACCATAGCAGACATTAAGGGTATAAGTCCTACTATTTGTATGCATCAGATCTATTTAGAAGAAGACACCAAACCTTCTAGGGAGATGCAACGTCGACTAAACCCCAATATGAAAGAAGTAGTTCGAACTGAGGTTCTTAAACTACTAGATGCAGGCATTATCTACCCTATCTCAGACAGTAAGTGGGTCATCCCCGTTCAGGTTGTTCCCAAGAAATCTGGTATTACTGTAGTCCAGAATGATAACAATGAGTTAATTCCGACCCGAGTGACCACGGGTTGGCGTGTTTGTATTGGCTATAGGAAATTGAACAAGATCACTAGGAAGGACCACTTTCCCCTTCCCTTCATCGACCAGATGCTAGAGAGATTAGCTGGACATAGTCACTACTGCTTTTTAGATGGATACTCTGGATATAATCAGATCGTTATTGCCCCAGAAGACCAGGAGAAAACCACTTTTACCTGTCCATTTGGTACCTTTGCATATAGACGCATGCCTTTCGGGCTATGTAATTCCCCTGCGACTTTTCAGCGTTGCATGATGAGCATATTTTCTGACATGGTAGAACGGTTCTTAGAGGTCTTTATGGATGATTTTTCAGTGTTTGGTTCATCTTTCGATGAGTGCTTGCATCATTTTTCATTAGTTTTGACTAGGTGTAAGGAAAAGAAGTTAGTGCTTAATTGGGAGAAATGTCACTTTATGGTTCGTTCAGGAATTGTTCTAGGGCATATTGTATCTTCAAAGGGTATAGAGGTAGATAGAGCCAAAGTTGACCTTATTAAAACTTTACCGGTCCCAAAAACCGTAAGAGATATTAGGTCATTCTTATGGCATGCTGGTTTTTATCGTCGTTTCATTAAGGATTTTAGCTTGATGTCTAGACCTCTTTGCAATTTGCTTGCAAAAGATGTTAAGTTTGTCTTTGATGATGCTTGTTTAAAGGCTTTTGAGAAGCTTAAGTCATTACTCACTACCGCCCCCATAGTCCAGGCACCCAACTGGAACCTACCCTTTGAGATCATGTGTGATGCTTCAGATTATGCTATTGGTGTTGTGCTAGGTCAGCGAGAAAATAAGTTACTTCATGTGATTTACTATGCTAGCAAAACTCTGAATGATGCCTAGTTGAACTATACCACTACCGAGAAGGAGCTATTAGCCATTGTGTTTGCCTTAGATAAGTTTAGACCCTATCTCTTAGGTTCTAAGATCATCATATATACTAAACCTAGATTGATTAGGTGGATTCTGTTGTTGCAAGAGTTTTCTCCAGACATTAGAGACAAAAAGGGTGCTGAAAATGTTGTAGCAGATCACTTGTCTAGGCTAGTTGTTAGTTCCCCAGATGATTCCCTTCCTATAAGGGATAACTTTCCTGATGAACAATTGTTCTTTGTTACCCAATCTCCTCGGTACGCAAATATAGTGAACTATCTTGTTACTGGTCGAATGCCCCAACATTGGGGTAAACAAGATCGTTCTAGGTTTTTATCCGAGGTTAAGCACTTCTTTTGGGATGATCCTTATTTGTTTAAGTATTGTCCAGACCAGATTATTAGGACATGTATACCTGAGAGTGACCAGTCCAGTATTATTTCCTTTTTTCATGATCATGCTTGTGGGGGTCACTTTAGTGCTAAGAAGACTGCTGCTAAGATATTGCAGTGTGGATTCTATTGGCCTTCGTTGTTTAAAGACTCCCACAGTTACTGTGTTACTTCTGAACGTTGCCAGAAATTAGGAACCATTTCCCGTAGGAACATGATGCCCTTGAACCCGATTCTGATTGTTGAGGTCTTTGATGTGTGGGGTATTGACTTTATGGGCCCGTTTCCTAATTCTTTTGGTAACCTATACATCCTTGTCGCCGTAGACTATGTCTCCAAGTGGATTGAGGCGGTTGCGTGTAAAACCAATGACCATAGGGTTGTGATTGAGTTCTTGAAAAATAATATACTTACACGTTTTGGTACACCGCGAGCTATAATTAGTGATGGAGGGTCGCACTTTTGTAATGGGCCTTTTAGGCTTCTGATGAAGAAATATGGTATTACACATAGGTAGCTACCCCGTATCATCCACAGACTAGTGGTCAGGTAGAGGTTTCCAATAGGGAGATAAAACGTATATTAGAGAAAACAGTTAATCCTAATCGGAAAGACTGGTCGTCTAGGCTTACTGATGCCTTATGGGCTTACCGTACTGCGTTTAAGACCCCCATTGGAATGTCGCCTTATCGGCTTGTTTATGGCAAGGCATGTCACTTACCTGTTGAGTTAGAACATAGAGCTTATTGGGCTGTTAAGCAGCTAAATTTTTCACTTGACGAGGCAGGAGCCCATAGGAAACTCCAGCTCAATGAGTTGGACGAGATTCGTATAGATGCTTACGATAGTGCGAAGGAGTATAAGAACAAAATGAAACTTGTGCATGATAGAAACATTTACGGAAGTCATTTTCTCCAGGTCAAAAAGTTCTTCTGTATGATACCCGCTTGCATCTTTTCCCTGGGAAGTTACGTTCTCGGTGGACGGGTCCTTTTATTGTTCGCACTGTTTTTCCTCATGGAGCTGTTGAGATCGAGACACCGGATGGTAGTAGTTCTTCGAAGGTTAACGGTCAGAGATTGAAACCCTTTTTAGAGCCCTTTCCTACAGGTGATGTTGAGGAGGTCCCTCTGGAGGACCCTGTTTACCCTTGATTGACCATCGAGGCGGATTGTATGTTGTATATTAGTTTTTGATTTTCTTCACCCAGGTACTATCTTTCCAACTTCTCCTCGTGTTATGTTACTTTTGGTACTGCTCTTTCATTAGAAACATTGAGGACAATGTTAGATTTAAGTTTGGGGGTGGGGAAGAAACTTTTTGTTAGTTTTAAGTTGCAATAAATAAACTCCAGAACCTAGAAATTTACGCCTATTAAGGATAGCACTAACCAATCTAAGTGGATGGAAACATTATTGTTTTAGGAGTTGAGGAACCAATATGACTAGATGGAAACATCTATAGAGTCTATTCATAAAAGCACAGAGCTCAGGTGTTAGAAATAACATGATAGTTTCGCCATATCTCGTCGAGTCCTTTTCACTTTCTATTTTTAGTTTTCTTTTATTTCAAGTGATTTGGTGGGGCACACGATTCAAGTTGTTACCTTTGCTAGGGTGAAATAGAGTGACTGAGTTATCAAAAAAAAAAAAAAAAGACCGGACCAGTTAGACCAATCGGAATAAGTATTAACACTTGGATAGCAATATGCGTGTGTTCTCCCTGTTTCCGTCGCCTAAGCAAGCGTGGAATGCAGGACCCGTGGGAACTATCGTGTAATCTGCTGACAAGAAGCATGCGCTTGGGTCAAAAAGATCTATTCATGCCGTTAAGTTAAAAAAAGAAAAATGGTTATTGTTATGTGTAGTCAACTGCTTGTTCCCTTGTATTTGCCAGTTTGTTGATCTAGATTTAAGTTATTGACCACTGGTTCCCTTGTATATGCCAGTGTGTTAATATTAGTCAGACCGGTATCTCAGTCATTTAGGTTAGGTTCATCTTGGCAGAGGCCTTCAGACAGATATGGGAAACACCGTTCACTTTTCAACCATCTACATTTTTTTTCCATCTTCTTAATCTTTTCATGTGATTAGTCTGACTCCGAGTATGATGTCCATTGTGAAACTATCTTAGTAGATCTCTGTCACTTATATGAATTTTAGTATGCTTGAGTGCAAACTCGTGTACAACAATTGGAATTTCGCATCAGGGTTCTTCCTCTTAGAGTCAATAATTGTATGCCAACCAAGGAGGTTCTTTAGTGCTTTCCAAGGTTCTGTGTAGATAGCTAGGGTCTGGAGTATTGGTTTTTGTGGGTACACCTCTGATAAACCCACCCGAGATTAACTCGGTCACTTTTCAAGAATAAATGTTGCTCGAGGACTAGCAAATAATAAGTTTGAGGGTATTTGATAGACACATTTTTGTGTCTAATTTGATCTCAATACTATATATTGTTGGCACTCGATTTTGTACTAATTTTGTTATTTTATGTATTTGTAGGTATTTTTTGGAAATAAATATTTTTGGAAAATTCGGCTCGAAAAGTTGATTTTGGCACCCGGAGGACAAGTGTTATTCGGACTCTCGCTTTTGGATAAGGGGTAACCTAATTACTAAGGGGCACCCCCAGGTCACCCCAGGTCACCCAAGGAAGCTGTTATTCGCACCCCAGTTCAGGATAGGGGGACACCCTTTCTTCTTCGTTTGAAAACTGAAAATTGGCGGGAAACGAAGAACAGTTCTGTATGATGTTTGATCGAGAAAATGAAGAAGTTGGAATGCGATTCAATCGCTGAAAATTGGCATAAAGATGTGATATGACATAGGCAAGACATTTTGGGCATCGAATTTGATCGACATTGGCTGGAAAGCTCGTTTTGATTCACGAGCTCAAAACAGAGCAACGTGAACTGAACACGAGCTCAATCGTGTTTTTCGCTATGCATGGAGTAATGTGGAGGCGCGGGAAAGCTTCTGAGGCGTGGAGAAGCTGATTAGGAGCGTACAGGGAGTGAGTTAACGTGTGGAGAATCTAAATTTGGTAATTATTCCTATTTCTGGGCAGCGAGCAATTAGAGGATTAATGGGAAATTATACGCATTGATGTTAGTATTTTTGGGCTCCAAAACACTATAAATACTAGCCTAATTCGTCGAAAAGAGGTTAGCAAGTCATTGGGAGAGAGTTAGAGCCGAGAGAATCGAAAGAAGAGGTCGACAGCAAAAGAAGTTCTGCTGCTGCTCAGCCAAGAACATGAAGAACATTTACAGTCCAGGAAAGTCGTTGATTAGTGTCGCATATTTGCGACAATTCTCAGTTCCTTTCCCGTGTCTTCACAACAGTGCTTACAGCACTTCAGTTGTGCCGTTCTTCCTTGACGCTTCTTGTGTGTCGCAACGGACGGTCTTAAAATCGATTTTCCTATTATTTCATCATTTGTAATCAACTTGTGAGCATCAATAAAATCTTTTGAGTATTTTTCCAACATGATGAGAGGCTAAATTCTTGGTGATTGAGGCAATGGAGGATCTATTCACTCATGTTTGATTGGTAATATTTTTATTTATAATTTCGTTAATTATTTATTTTGTTTAATTCACCTGGATAAATATATAAAAAAAAGATAAAATGGTTTTCTTTATTATTTGTGAATCAGTTTGATGTTTTATGCTTAGAATAATTCTTTGATAAATCATGCTTAAGGATTACAACTTAATATTTGGACACCTTTTAAATTAAAAAGTGATTTAATAAGAAAAAGAGTTTAATAATAATTTCTGAAATATTATTTATAACCAATCAACTTGAAGTGGTAGTGAATCCTGAGCCTTAATCCTTCTAAAATCTTGACATTACTATTAAAAAAAAATTAATTTCCTTCATTTATTTATTTATTTAAATCTAAAAAAAAAGTTACCTTCAAAAGTTCGAAAAGAACCCCTTTTACCACTATCTACAACAACTTTTGAAAATACATCAGTGAACCACCGGCTGCTGCATCAATCAAGTTCCGTTGCTCTGGAAGTAATCCTTCATAGAAGTATTAAATGATAAGTGTTGGGGATATGCTGTGATGAGGGAAGCTTGCCACTAACTTTTTGTACCTATCCCAATAGTCATAGAGAGACTCCCCAATAATCTGAAGAACACCACTAATATCTTTACGGACAGAGGCTAGGCTGCCTTTGAAGCAGGAAAATATTTCTCCAGAAATAGCTTTTTCATCTCAGTCCATGTTGTAATACTCCCTGGAGGAAGGTAATACAACCATTATTCTGCTAGGTCTATTAAAGAGAATGTGAAAGCTTGCAGCATTGTTGTATCACTGTCTTTGATAACTTGCCTAAGACATGTCATCTTGTGTTGAAATTTTTGAAGATGACGATTCAGATCTTCACCTGGAAGTCCCTTGAACTTTGCTAGATGATGAAGTAGATTTGACTCCAGCCCCAATGGATTATTGATTGTAATACACAATGGTTGCGAATCTAAGCATGGAGATGACAACTCTCGCAGCTTCCTCTCATGTGGTGGAGGTAGTGGAGGATTTGTACCGTCTTTCACCATTGTTGATGTAGAGGTTCTTCTTGCAGCTTTGGACGTGCTTGTAGCACCGTTCTCTTTCGAGTTTGAATTCCGCACCTCGGGTAATTCCAATCCTTCAATGCCAGAGATTAAGTACCTAACACAAAAATCTAGAAAACAAAGTTAAAAACTAAAAACAAAATCTAAAAACAAAATAAAACTAAAAGAAACAACTAAAGCTACCGACTGCTCCCCGGCAGCGGCGCCAAAATTTGATGCGTGTCGTGAATGCAATCAAATTAAATCACTTATTTCCACGCAATTAACTGGTAATATAATGGAAGCAAGGATCGTTCCCACGAAGGGGAAGGAATTTAGTTGTCAAAAAGGTCACAAATGGGGGGTTTTGTTTTAGATTATAAATAAAGTAAATAAAGAAATTGAAATTGAGCTATAAGCAATAGGGAGAGATATAATCGAGGAATCCTTCTTCGTAACTAAATATTCATCAAAGTAATATAGTCATTCATTCATCATTAGTCATATATTATCACTAAACGTAAGATAACAGGTACGCTTAGCTATCTCCATAATCCCTTAAGCCACTGGACAACATGTACGCTTAGTCGCCAGAGTCTACTCGTTTGAACCACCTTGAGGTACGCTTACAAGATGTAATTCAGTTGAATGTTGTATGGTATGTGAATTTAGGATTAATCCTAGTAGTTAGACTCAGTACGCTCGGTCTACTTGCTAGTGTTGTGTTTACACGCGATTGCTTTACGGAATCCCTTCGCGAGATCTCACGTTCTCTACTTGTGTAAGGAGTTATTCAACAATTAAGGATATCCTAAACCTTACTAGCATTATATTGAGTTAACAAATATATTCAGTTGGCCACCTAAACAATCTATCAATCAATCATATTCATTCTTAATAATAAACACAATCAATAATCGTATGAAGAAATCAAAACAGATTCGTATACTAAATCAAATCATATATAGTACTTAGAATTCATCCTAAATCAAGTATGGGTTTAGATACTTATGGATGTAGGAGCATCCATGTTATACAACTGATAAACTAGAGAAGAAATCGTTACAATTTATGAGAACCGCTCTGAAATCCTAGCTCCGTTGTTGTCTTTTCTTTCCAAGCTTGCAAAATTGTGTAAAAGATGATCCTCTTAATGTTTAGGAGGTCCTCTTATATAGTTTTCAAGAGATCTAGGTATTAGAATCCATCCGGGGACCAAGTTTCCTTGATTTGGAAGTCAAAATACGTTAAACGGGACCCAATAGGCTTGTCTCAGTCGGCATTGTCGAATTCCCCAATGCAATACCGAAAGTTGGGGTCTAAAATAAAACTTCTCTGCCTGAAATATGTCTACTTTCGGTATTGCTTTAGCAATGCCGAAAGTGGTGGTCTAAAATACATCATCTCTGCCTGAAATATGGCTACTTTCAGTATTGTTTTAGCAATGCCGAAAGTGGTGCTGTAGACTACCATTTTTCGTCTCAACTGTTTTGGCCGCAACTTATTCGTCTGAACTCAGAATGACCTCATTTTTTCGTCGTTCTCTTCATAATTGAATTTTATTCAAGATGGTTATAATAAATACTGAATTTGGATGAATTGAACTTGGTCTTCTGGTCCTTCTTATGTTTTCGACCTTCTTTGCTCCTTTTCGTCGCACTTCTTCCACTTGTTTCGACTTTAGACACTTGGATCTTTGAGAACTTCACTTTATAGATCTTTTGCAGCCCTTTTCTATTGACTTTGAATGATTCACCTAAAGAAACAAATAAAATGGAAAACAAGAGTAAAAAGGATAAAATACAATAAATCTAACTAAAACAAGCATGGAACTAACACTGAAATCATGTGAATTATGCACTTATCACTCGCTTATCTATTTCCCGAAATACGTGTTGGAAGCTTTTTGATTTAGCTATGTTCATCGTATTCTTGACGAGTTTAGTTGGAAACAAATTATTTGTTGGAAACTAAATATTAAGTCATCTGAAAATTACCTTAAAATAAGAGTGAAAATTATAATAGCTAAAGCTTTTTGCTTTAGCTATGATCATGTGAAAATTACCCTGAACATCTTATATGATTTGTGTGAGACAGTCATTTGATGTTAGCTCGGGAAGTTTCGTATTGATCATTTGATCACTTGGAAATTACTTGAAGCTAGTGGTATGTGTAAGATTACCATTGTCGTCTTCTAAGGATGTTTCAATGATTGAAATAAGAGTTTAGAACGATTACCCATGTCTGGATACAACACGGTATGCATACCCAGTATGTGAACTGTATTGTGATGATTCAGGTCCGGAACTCTTGTTTCCGTACCTAGTATGTGAACGGATTCACCTGAGAAGGTCCGGAACTCTTGTTTACGTACCTAGTATTGGAACGGGTTTACCTGAGTTGGGAACGGTTGTTTGCGAGCGGCTTGACTAGGCCAAGGTCCGGAGTTACTGTTCGCGTATCCAGTTTGCGAACACAGTGGTTAAGTTCTAAAATCGGTTATGTATGATTCTCATGCTCATGAACTAAAACATTTATGATTTAAGGAATGCAAATTAACTTTGCAAACCGTGGCTTAATGTTCATGAACTGATTCTTGTATAAGTACTTTGTACAATCACGAATCTAACCGATTTCGTTTCAATTTGTTCATGAATATTTCTATGAGATAGTGAACAATTGAACAGCTCTATTTGAAATGCAGTTATATTCATTTGATTATCTATCATGATTGATCATCATATTTGATCTAGAAGTGTTAGATGAATATGGCTAAGTCAAAAATGTTCACATGGCTAACTTCGGTTAACTGTTATTGAGCCAACCCAATATACACGTTTAGGTACGGTTACCCGTATCTAAATATAAGTATATTTCATTGATGTGTAACAAGCTAAGACCATCTAACGGTGGACATTAATTTCTTAATTTCTGAGCAGACTTAGCTTGAATCTTAAATCAGGAGTTCATCTAACGGTAAATATTGAATGCTTTGTTACTAAGCTATCTTAACTTTGATTGTAAGCAACCCTAGTTTGAATGACTTACGTGTATCTTAGTTGCAAACTAGAGTCGATTCTCCTTTAACCTAGGTTTTCCAAAACCATTATTAGGTTAACGACTTGAAGACTTCATTTGGGATTCGTGAAGCCAGATCCAACTATTTTATCTGAAGTTGCGTATTTGATTTTACTTGTTCTATCACATTGAGTTTTATATTCTCTAAGATTTACTCGAGATTTATCTCCGATAGGTAAGATATAAAAAGTAATCACAACAGTTCTTCGTCTCAGACTCTTCTGATTCCGCAATAACTTCTTCTGTTAACCAGTTATGTTATTGTGAGGTAACTAATATTTTTAGGCTGCTCTTCGGGAGTATAAGACCGGATTATTAGTTGGTTCTTGTTCACCTTGATCTTTGTATCAAAAGACGTAACAAAAATAAAAAAGGATAGACATACATGTGGGAGACAGATTTGTTTATAAGTCTTCGAATTTGGGTCGTAGCAACTCTTAGTTGTGGGTGAGATCAACTAAGGGTATCAAATGCGCAGAATCCGGCGTGGGTCTAGAGGCATAAGGAACGCGACTGTACATTAATCGGTGTGAGACTTAGTTAGGGCTCAACTACATTCCAGTCCGAAGTTAACTTGTAGTAGGTTAAAATATGTAGCGGCATAATACAGTGTGGTGTTCACATCTGGACTAGGTCCCGGGGTTTTTCTGCATTTGCGGTTTCCTCGTTAACAAAATTTCTGGTGTCTGTGTTATTTATTTTCCGCATTAAATTTGTTTATATAATTGAAATATCACAGGTTGTGTGTAGTTCAATCAGTTGATAAATCCGAACTTGATTGTTGGATAGAACTTGATTGACACTTGGGCATTGGTCTTTGGTACCGTCCAAGTTATTCTCATATCAATCAGTCTCATGGATTTCTATTTAGTTGATTTACTGATTGTATTGGGAAAGAGATAAAGCTCTTTGATATCTTTCTTGATTGAGCCTCACTTTTAAGTTGGTGCTTTTTGAATTATATTGGAGTTTAGTCCATACAGATTTTCGAACGAAATATTGAGTGTGATTGTTATACTCTTGCGTTTTCAGCTCTTATGTTTAATCTAATAAACTCATTTGTCTGATTAGATCAATTTAAATATTAATTACCGAAATAATCAAGTTCTAGATTCACATTCAATCGATATAGATCTCAAAGAGAAACTATAAAGAGTTGCCGATCTCGTGCAACTAATCAATCAAGTCTATCAAAGATAAACTGATTCTAGTTGGATCCCAGCCGATCAAGGTTTGTGCAATAAATCCACAAGATACGAAAACCAATAAGAATTCTTCTTCGTCTTCAAATCTTTAATTGCCTTCAAAAACCTGCACAACAACACTTGAATCCTCTTGTGATCAATCACCCGCAGAATGGAGTCGGTTAACAATGGATTATCACAAGATGTCTATAGATCCGAAGATGGTTCTAAATATCTCGTCGATACTTTGATCTAGTCTTAGTGAATCTCATATCAGCGTAAAAGATTCTCAATAATAAACAAACTAGGTGCAATCAAAGTTTCAACAACCGTTAGTCAATCAAATCAATAATCAAAACAATGCAATTATCTAGTTTCCCACCAACGGTACTCGTAGAACTTCTTGATCCCATAGAAGTATTTAAACGAGGGGTCGTAAGAGATTTCACCTAATTAGGGTACTTTCCTCTTCGAATAGACGTCTCCCCCAGAAAAAACAATAAATGAAGTTTGCCTGGCTCTTAGGATAGTTTGCAAGAAATGCAAACTCAAGTATTTATAGACCAATGTTGTTTGGACAACAGGGAAATTTCAAAACCGAAAATATTCTCAAGATATGCATTAAAGTACCTAATTTCGGTTTTCCTATTTCCACTCAAATGCCAAACCCATATTTCCGAAAACTCCCATAGAAAATTTTTATTATTAGTCTAGCACATTAACTATTAATATTTCCAGAGGATATGCTTTAGTTGCTGGTAATTAAAACATATATGATGAAAATCATAATTAAAATGCTTTTCAATTTTTTGGACCAGAGATCACTTTGAGTATCAAGGAATATCTTTGAACAATAAGTGATAGGAGTTATGTACATGTTCAAGTATGTTGACATCTAGAAGTTTCTTAGAAAACCCTAATTCCAAGCTTCACATAAAACTTACAGGGATATGTGAATATTTGAAACTCGGTTTTGCTTCTTGGGATCCGCTGTACCAACCTCACAATGTAAGTTGTGATCGGTTATACCATGTTTCCCAAACCAGGTTGTGGCCGGTTACACCTTGCTTCCTAGAGGTAGCTTGTGATTGGTTACACCTTACTTCCTGAGTTAGCTTGTTTTCGGTTACACCTTCCCAAAAGTAGCTTGTGATCGATTACAACTAACTTTCCAATTTATCTTATGACCGGTTATATCTTGGTTCTCAAAATAACTTATGGCCGGTTACAACTTGCATTCCAATATAGCTTGTGATCGGTTATAACTGGATTTACAATGAAGCTCATGACGGATTGCAACAAACTATATTATATAGGCTATGACCGTTTATACCATAAATATCAACAAGTAAATATAGGTTCTACCAAAGTCATCTTTCATTGGTCATCCAAAATATATTCAAAGAATAGAAAGACCAATCATCATTTCTCTTTTCGATTATGAAACAAGCTCATACATCTACTTCCTTAAACTCATGTAAAGATACATAGTTTTGTATGATGAAATCATACCTATATAATGCACACATAATCAAATAATATATACAATAGATTATGTCGATGTCGTACTTACGAAGTTTCAAAAGATAAGTGTTCATACTTCGTAATATGTTTTCCTTGACATTTTGAACAAACTATTATGACCAAGTCACATCACTAGAATATTATATACAATCTATACATCTTCGCATGTCTTGAAAGATATGTTAGGAATGGAAACAATATCAAGTCAATATCACTAACCTCAAGTGGAAGGATGAAGTCGTCGTTGTAGTCGTTACTTCTTCACATTCTTCAGGTCTTCGGAGTAATACTTGTACGTCTCAACATTCCTAGACTTTCTAGTCTAACCTGAACGAAGTTGTCTCTAGTATTTAATCAAGCGACTTTAGATGAGTTTTGGTGCTAAAATATGACAACCAAACTTGACATACCAACGCTTGTGAGTTCAACCGATCTATACTCTAACAATCTCCCCAGTCCTGCGTTTTCAAAACTGTATTAAGCCGCTACTGACACTAGCCTACTATCAAACTTCGGACTAGAACGTAGTTAATACCGAATCTACACTCCGAGTGATTCAGTTACAGTCACGCTCCTTACGTCTCTTAAACCTAGAAAGGTTCTATGCAGTCTAAGAGTTGTTTCAACCTCAGTCAAGACTTTTGATACCGATCTGCCTCTAACAGATAAGCTATTTGATTTTTCTTTAGATCAAAGATCAAGGCTTGGAAAAACGTTTGCAATAGACAAAGCTAGGAAACCTCACAATCCGGAACACTTACACTCACTTAAATGAGAAGCCTGGATCTTTTACCACCTCACAAGAACAATCTGTAACTTATCAATCAAGAATACTTTTCAGATACCTATCTTGAGGAATCACAAAGTTTGAGACGAAGAGAACTTTGCGATTTCTATCTATCTTGCCTGAAAGATATTATGAGAACCTAGATAACATAAAATCAGGATAAGGATACACAAACTACCAAGTTAGAAATAGTTGGATCTGGATTCGCGAATCCCCGAAGCGAAGTCTTAATTTCAAGTCGTAAACCTAATTATTATTTTCAGAGGAAGCTTAGGTTGATAGAGGATGACTCTAGCAATCAATTAGGACACAAAGTGTCAGGGATTGAATTTCCCAGTTGAAAGCTTAAACCTCTATCGTCTTTCAAATTGTCTCTTTGACCAAGTCCCGTAACTAATTTTGTTCTAAAGCTAAGATAAGCTATGCACAAAAAATATACCCATTTCTACGAGATGTAACAAATTATTTCGGTATAGTCTTCATGATGAATATAAGCATTGTCAGCATTTTCGTTTTGATATGATCAATGCCGACAATGGATTTTCTATGCCGACTCTTGTATCATTCCAATGTGTACTGACTTTTTCTGTGCCGATTTTTTGTTCTAAAATATATAGTTTTGATGGATAGTTTGTGATGTATGTTTTATGGTTTAGGACCTTGAACTAACACTTAAAGATAAAATCAAAATCTAAATTACCATTTCTCGAATTACTTCATAATGTTTTTTTTCTTATATATTTTTTTTCCCGAGTATCCCCGAAATGTGAGTTTATATTTAACAAGGCTGAATTGGGGGGCATGGAAATTAATTGGGGGCCAGGACACATTTTATACCCACACCAGAAGATATATGGGGCTTCCAAAATGATGGTGAAATAATTATTTTACCCTTCTCTAATAACTTCTTCTCCTCCCATTCTTCTTCTCCTCCGCTCCTTCTCTCCCACTGTTTCCCATTCCATTAACGACTTCTGAGAAAGAAAAAAATCTCACTGATTCATCGTCGTAAGTGAACTAAAAAAAATAGGTTTTCAACTGAAAAATTGCAGTTACAGTTCCAGGATCGTTAACCACGGTTTTTTATTGCTTAACGATTTTTGATATGCATGTTGAATTGATAAAAAATCGTTAACCATTAGGGTGTAGAAGATAACGACCATATACCTGGTTTTATGCCCTAGAATAGTGTCGTTTAGGGATTTCTAAATCGCTAACGATTCTATATGGTACAAAATTTGTTCCCTTTTCAAAAAATAGGAAGGGTCGTCATGTCAAATGGTTGTAGTCGTTAACTATGTTGAAGGGTCGTCATGTGAAGTCGTTAACGATGTTGAAGGGTCGTTTGGTTTTATAAATTTTGCTTGCCGACCCTTGATCTATGAAATGGCTCGCTAGGGTCGTCAGTATATAGGAATGCCTAATTAACGACCCTAAGAGTAACATCTTCAGAGAGTAAAAAGTTTTAGAGTCGTTGGGTTCTAAACATATTAAGTTAACGACTCTATATGACCTAACTAGCTGCAGTCGTCAATTATATCACACTTGAATGACGATTTTTCATACCCTGCAAAAGTTGCAGGTTTGAGTCGTCAAAGGTTGTGTCAAGTAATTGACGACTCCTTACAGTCGTTCGTTTATTACCCTATCGACTTAACGACCCTCACTCTGAGTAGTTGCATAGTGTACATGAATCGACCACTTGGGGCATCATTCATACAATTTGAAGAGTATAGGAAGTTTTCCTGATTGTTTTGAGCTTCGGGTTCTTCATTTTGAGGATTGGTTCCTTCATTTTGAGCAATATGATTCCTCTACTGGAATCCCCCAAAAACTCAACTTCTTCCTCTCCACAACATAAAAACACAATTTTTCTTTTATCAAAATTTTATCCCTAAATCTGATTTTAATCTAATTAAACTAATTAACAATTAATTAACTTAGTTACCACTAATGATTTGGGGTAGTTTAGTCATTTAAAAAAGTTGGGGATAAGGGATAACTCCCAATTACTATTTCATGACATTTTTTGTCCTGTAGCTAGGGTCCCCAATTATTTTTCCAGGGCCCCCAGTTCAGGCTTGATATTTAAATCTAAGAGAATGAAAAAATAAACGTATGAGACCGACTGACAATCATCTACTATAGTTCTACTGAACCAGCTAATCTAGTTCGAACTTTTACTCGGATAAGAAATGACATTACTAGGATCTCCTTTGAAATATATTTTGGAGAGATCAAGATTTCTACTCCATTTAACAGCTTCAAGAAATGTTGTACTTTCGGCTTCCTCTGCTTCTCTAGCTACTCCTGAAATGGTTTTGCAGCTCCCGTAGGTTGCTGCATTGATTGTTAAGATCAAGCCGATACCAGAATTTATGAGTATGTGAATCAATGAAGCATCACACTGAATGATTAAACAATCCATAGGCATTTCTTCCACTAAATCTTCCACACATTCTGAATAACATGTGAATTAGGGATAGAATTTTCTGCTGCCGAAAAGCTTGAAAAATCTGTAATCTGTATACATTTTCATAGCTTGTCTAGCTACTGAGAAATGATTTTCTGAAAAACACTGATAGCAAGATCAAGTATGAGAATCAAATCTACGGATGACTGCCGAAAACCATCCATGATTATGTGATTACATCGATGAACTTTCCTGGGAAACACATCAAATCTACCTGGCACGATCCAACGGTTGAAAAGGGCCTTCATTGTAATCTATCTAGATTCAAGATCAACACACTCCTTTTAGTTTGACATGATTGAGCTTGACTTCAAAAATTTTAAAACTACAGTGCTACTATACAATTGTCACACTTGCTACAGTGCGACTACAACTGTTTGAATACTGCTACTAAAAATTTAAGCTAGAAATACATTCTTCAAAAAAATGTCCAGTGTTGCGCCAACCTAATTGCTGCTGTTGAAGAAGATCCATCATCCATCAACCATCATCACTCACTAAAACAAAAAGACGGGTGTAGCGTGCCCACCGGGTAGAATTAATTTTTTAAGAGATCTCAGACCGACCACCTGCCAAGTGCTTCTCCCAGTCGGATCTTATCACCACGTTGGACACAGAAGTTGAACTCGGATGAGTCGCAA
The DNA here is from genome assembly GCF_003573695.1 of Papaver somniferum. Taxonomy (NCBI): domain Eukaryota; kingdom Viridiplantae; phylum Streptophyta; class Magnoliopsida; order Ranunculales; family Papaveraceae; genus Papaver; species Papaver somniferum. Next base: position 6,660,948 of record NW_020622934.1, read on the forward strand.
CCATCACCCTCTTGTCCCTTAGTTTTTGATTTCGATATTGGAGCTTGAAAAATGAGCACCACAGTTGATCCCATGTTGAATGCTGCTATCTGAAAAGAGGAACAGGCAAAAGTGAATCAAACCACTATGGCGTTAGAGAAGCCGCCCAGGAGCAGATTCAGATGACTGTCTACTCCACAAAACTATGAACTACGAAGACATGTATGTCAAACTGAAAAGGCATAAGTTTTTCGATAACTAACAGGAATCATTTCTGGGTTTTGGAACTCAATGTATGCATGAAGAAGGGTTTTTAATATTTATTAATAAACTAGGACAGAACAAAGGTATAATTTGTCCATTATGATTGCGGTAAAACTTCAGTTAACGTAATTGTAATTCCTACCTCGTCCCCCTTCTTCAACATCACACCAACACCTTGAGGTTCATATTCGCGTTCCTTTGGAGGCTCTGTGTGAAGAATTTTCTTCAGCTTGTTTGTCCTCAATTCAGGTTCAATCAAAAGCTGAAAGAAACAAGTCAAATATAGCACCTCAGAAGTCTACGAAAACCAGGAGAGCAACCAAAATATTAAGTTGGAACAGAGAAATTCGGAGGAACTAGAAACGTGACCAAGGAACAACAAGATGAAGGAAATGGAATTTCCATAACCCCGTTCCCATCTTCACGGTCAAATGTCAAAGTCAAGTGATATAAGTCGGTTTAAACTATACTTCGCAACAGATCGTTTCCCAAGATGCTACGGTTCTACAGGCAAATACGGTTTAATTTTTTCTCTGAACTATCATGTTGATACCTTCTTTCAACAGTACAGGCTTGATCCCTCACATACCATACAGTACAAGCTTTTACATTTGTAAATAGTAACCCAAACATTCTAATACAGCTTGTGGAAAAAATTGGATAAGGCAACTTTTACATGTCTAATCTACAACTAAATTCGACAGAAAATGGACGAACTAAACACAAGCTACTATACAAATTTACGTCCATTATGAATTCATACATTCCAACATCGGTTTGGCAGCAATGATGAGGCCTATGTGAGTGCTGCACTGGTGATAACTAAATGACTCATAGAATATGAAGAAGGAAAGACAACATGAAACGCAAGTTAACCAACCTCAATTGAGCCAATATTTGTTGCACCGATTGCAGCGAGCGCGAAAAATCCTTCTGCCCATCGACCTTCAAGAACAACCTAGTAACAGGAGAAAGAGCACATAAACCACTTATGATGGATTATCATCCTGTCGATCAAAATCGCAACAATCAAGACCAGATGAAGTTCCACGGCATATGTTGTACTGAAAGACTAAAAACTAAAGCTGAAAGACATATTCACAAAAATCACTCATGGTAATTAATTATCTCAAACAAGATTTGAACAAACAAATCATACTTCTTGTAATACATGACAGCAAGTTAGATTATACTTTATACACCTAATTACGGATACCAAACACCAACTAAAAATGATATACGATTTACACAGCTGTTGAGCAAGTTCAATCTGTTAGCACTATCTTGAGATATATTGTGGTGCAGTGTTATGAGAAGACAGCTGACTTCAGGATGAGGCATTTTCTTATAGGGCAACAAGACCCTTAGACATTATTTTACAACTCAGAACTAACCCCAAATTTGAAAATAGTAACTCTTGTATTACATGGAAGAGTGGCTTTTAGATCTACCTCCTGGATTAGGGTACAAGTAAGAGTAAGTTTAAGGTGTTCGAGCTCTGCGTGATTAAGTTAATAGAACTCAGAAAAATGACATCATAAACATTTAGATTCTTAGACAACTACGAGACACGCCATGATTTTAAGTACAAACATGAACAAATGTGTTACATGCTGAAAACGTTAAATAGCCCTGATCTTCCCCAGAATATGATGAAAGCCATAATCATTCAGAATGGTTAGATATTTAACAAAAGTATTTCAAAGATTTGCAACATGCTTAAACAATATTTTGATTACAGTCGCAAATAGAGTTACCCGCTCATTTTGAACATAGAGATTTCTGATTGTTCGTGTAGCACGTTCGTTCACAGGGAAAAGCCGGCCTGTGAAAAACATGTGACACAGATAATTAATGCAAATATGGATTTTATCTACCAGACACAATGGGAGACAGGAAAAAGGACATGTATAACAATTTTCAAAATCACATGCATCTATGACATCTACAGAACAAAAGTAGCTGTGAGTATCCCTTTTCTATATAATGTAATATATATAACATTGATTCATTTCCACAAACACAAAATAAATGATGATACCTGAGAAATGGCGTCGGAGTAAAATACTGCAATCAACAGGAGAGTGGACTCTATGATAATCACCAGGCTTTAGATATATTACACAGTAAAATATACCCTTCATCCTTCTGCTGCAAAAATTTCAGTGAAGATGATTTTAAGTTTTTAACTTTGGAGAGTTGACATACATCTAAGTGCAATGAAGTGAGGAAAATTCATGTATTCATGCTTAAGGCTCCTATTAAATGATTATTTTCATTACAAAAACAATCAACTGTGGTATGATTGAAGATTATGTTTTCGTCCTCACCCCATTAATTGTGAAACCTATTGAGTTTAATCAGTAAAAATGGACTGCCAAAAGCAACTCCGAGAAATAGATAAACTCGGTTGACATATATAGTGAGGATGCAGGAGAAATTGACATTGTATGGGCCACTTATTAGATGGAACGGTGTGTATGTCCTAATTTGTCCCAAAGAAGGTATTTTGATGATACAGTCTGCTCATAAAAAAGAGTACGAAAACTTGACATGTTGATAGCACAATGTTGTAGGACTAAATGTTTTTTAACTTGCTTACACTTTAAAGAAAATTTTACTTTAACTTGGTTACGCTTTTTATCCATAACAGGCTTTCCAACTGTTCCAGTTCCGAAAGACTGGTACCAAAATGTCACATCAGAACTGGAAAGATTGGCTCTAACTTGGTCAGATTTCAATGCAAATGCGTACTTAATAAACAACTCTAAGTTAAAATTTGACTGGCCAAGTGCCTTACATCATTGAGAGTAAAATTCAACTCGACCGATCTCGAAAGACTTGTAGATCGGGAACTTCTTACCATCTCTCTTGTGCTCTCAACAAGCCCACTTCCTTCCTCTCTCTAAACTCGCTGAAAGCTTTTTTGTCTTAAGCGTGATATAAGCTAGATAAGACACCACAGCATAATATGGAGTCTAAAATTGAACATACCATACTGGGGTTGGATCTCGCACTTGGGGAGAAGCAAAGGAAATTCGCCACCATGACTTTTTACTTGTTTCTTCTGCAATATTGTTCTCTTCAATACAATCTCCAACTATATCCTCCTCGCCTACAGGAAGAAACGAACTTGTACCAAGAAGAGATGAAGCGGAGTAAGAGAACCCTTTGACTTGTTCAATCATGGCCTCTGAATCTTTCAGCTCCCCGAATTTCAAAATTGTTCCATCGACAGGACTAACCTATTCGGGTGAACATGAAACATGAGATTCACAATTTCAACATTGGAAACAGAAAAGTAGATCTCTGACAAAAGAAGCAGCTGGTTACCAGTTACCAGACAATGTGGATCAGGGTCGATCTGCCTTGACCCTTCTTTAAGTGTGCGAACAAAAAAGTCCCGCAAAGAAGCATAATGATCAAGAGGCAATGCAGCTTCTTCTAAATCTACACAACACAGAAGCTTACAAAATTCAGTAGCAAACTCAAAACATGATGCTCATTACTAAAGCACACATCAGGAAACCACGTCTCCTTGGAAAAATCCTTATTTTCCCAAAGTAAACAATTCAACCATACAGGAAAAGGTGACTGCAACCAATAATTCCTAGCACCAGATTAAGATTACAGAGCTGAATTGTAGTTCACCCGAGCGGCGGATCTTTTGTACGACACCAACCAAGCAAAGCATTTATTTCCTACATACAGATTCTTTAGAATCATGTTACATGAGTATTTTAAAGCCTTTGGGTTTTACAATTATACGGAACTATGGTGAGAAGCAGCTACCCTACTCCATCATTGTAAACTAACAAATGCGAGGTAGATACACATAAACACTAATTTAGTTTGCCTTATCCAAGCATCAAAGGCTATTCTGAGGTAACCCCCCTGAACTCACCGTAGTCGAATCACTATGTGGCCTATATCACTGATACTATAAATAGTCGTCAGTCACATGGATTTTACATGCTTAAAGATTACTATTAAATAATACTATCATATTCTACGATCGTTGTTATAAATGTTGTTAAGAATATACAAATACTAACAAAAGAAAAATAATAGAGAGAGAAACATCTAAATAGAGGTTTGGCTATTAACATGGGTTACTAAAATGCCATACACCCTTTACTTGTAAAAAAGGGGCAAACTGAGAAACTGATTAACAAAGTTAAGATTTTGAAATGAAAATCTGAGTAGTTACACGCGGGGGTAAGTTGGAAATACTCGTGAATTACTCTGGGATCCAGAGTAAGGAAATCCAATAATTTCCTGATCTCCTAACAGACAAAAAGTGATTAACCCAGCAAGCTTGATATGAATCGCCCAAAATCTTCCCGAACTCTAGAAAATGGGGGTCGTCATTTACAGTTTAGGAAGCTTCAGGAAAGATAGTAAGAAGTATTTTGTCCAAATGCAGATTCTGGCTAAGAAATTTGGATTCATTGAGAGGGAAGTAAAGTTTTTTTTCTATTCCTTTTCTGTTTATTAACTATCAAGAACTCGATTTAAGTTTTTCGTCCCAATACTATTTCCTCTCTTTAAAGCAGCATAATGAAAGAGCAGATGCAGATATGAGCATGAGTGTTGGATATAACAACGACATTCGAAATGTAACAGAATCACACAGAGATAAAGTCAAACATCTATACCTGAATGAAATGCTCGAGCCCAAGCTTTGTAGATATAAGGACGCAACCAAATAGGATATTCCTGAGGAAATTGATTTATGAGTAAAGAGAAACACTAAATGTAACAACCAATAGGCTTCAGATGTATATCAAACACTAAAATTAGCACCAGCTAAATAAATCAGCACGAAGAATCTGTAGCCATGTGGTATAAACTGCCAACAAAAGTTTAAAAAGTGAATAAGAAACATAGCAGGACCAAAAAGGGATAACATACTGGAGCAACAAAATCTAATAGGTAAAGACGATTTATGTTTCTTGCAAGAAAATATCCAAGGTCTATCTCAGTTATGAGGTTAGAAACCTCATATAAACCAAATATTTGGTTAAATAGAAAAGCCAACAAATCTTAGTTTAGGTAAACATGCTCGGAAACGATGTTAGCAATTTAGCTGTACATTTCCCGTAAGTCATCGGTACTCTTGGAACTAGTTATAATGAGCTCCTAGTGTGAAAGTTATCGAGTGCTTTTAAAAAAATTGTTTGTGCAGATATTTTAGAACTATAACTTTCTCATTCCATTAACCGACTCACAATAAGATTCAGATGTGTATGTTGATAACTAGAGGAGTAGTAGCTGTAGTTTGAGTCAGTCGACGTAGGTATTCATCACTAACTTCCGCTCAGTAATATACAGGGACCCTGCAGTTTCATAATTCAACAACATCCCTATTAAACTACTTCAATTATGCTAAGCTTCTCCCGTAATCGTCTTGTACAAGAACAAAGCAAACACAATTTCAGTAGTCATAATAATAAATCAGAAAGATATACATACACACCACATTGGTAATGAATCCCCAGATGCGAGAAATAGAACGCAATGGTAGCAACCTCAAGAATGAAGCCTAAAGTGGGGAAAATATCAGAGATATCATTAATAATCAGATAATTAAGATATAAATGATGATCACATTGACATACATACCTTTGCATCTGGTGAGAATTCAATTTCAATCCCTTTATCCCTTACTACTTCAAGCTAATAACATACAATGGTTCAATTTATTAGAACAAGACTCTCCACATAAACAACTTATAACACAACAAGTAGTAAAGTAAAGTACCTGGTTGTCGTCATAGAGGCGTCGAGCATGAAGAAGACCAAGCATAACTAAAGTAGCCATTGTTGCACCAGAAACCCATAAAGTATGACTATTCTCACCTGTTGTTTTGTGACCTTGGCCTTGTTGTTGTGACGATGACGATGAGGAAGAGGAGGAGCTTGTGTCCGCTCTAGCATTTTTTGAAGAAGTAAAAAAAGTAACAAGTCGGGAATTCCTGTTTGGAACAAGAAATCTACTTCTACTAGTAAGAGAAGGAACCCTAACTATGCTGGTAATAAACTTGTTCATTCTCTCCGCAATGCAAGTTTTATTCTTTTCTTCTCCTTTAAGCGAACTATTTAATTTAATTCTCTATGATGGGGGAAACCAATTGAGCCATTAATTTATTGGAGAAAAAATAACCCGGCGAGATTGGGATATACCGAGTCCAAATTTGTACACCCTCTAAAACCGGGATGCACATTACCTCTCTTTTTATTGGACAGATTTTTCCGCAGAAAACCATTTCTGGTATTCTTTTTTGAAGCATATTTCTAGTATTTTATTTTAAATCGAAACGAAAGTTCCCATACAATAAATATTTATTTCCTCTCTATATTTTCGGTCAAGAATCAAGATAATCATCAGATTGATTTCGTTTTCTTCATCATAGGATTTGAATTTATACTTATTATACAGGAATAAATCATGAGATTTATGAGTAGCAGAAGATGGAGGAGTAGAAAATGTGCACCGTTTTCTTCATATCTCTTGTTGTTTACCTTCCTCTGCAAATCCAAAAAGACTTTCATTTCTTCAGCTTGTTAATTACATAATTAGGATTCAGATTTCGTTCTTAACTTGACTATGAACGGAGACTTGATTGATATCTCAAAGAACATGGGAAGAAAAAATTGATCTGTGAGAACTACAAAATTGATTTCTTCTATTTTAGGTTACATGAATCATTAATTTTTTTCCACCCAAAGTGGCTCCAAAAACAATTTTCTCTTTTTGATTTGGTGTGTCCCTTTAAAAAATATAGGAAATACCATATGGTCCTAGAAATAATATATTCGAGAGAGTCTAGTCCATTTGACCCAGTCAACTGTCTGTTTGGTCCTATTTGGAAATATAAATTATGGTTTGGCCCTAGAAATAATGATTTGGTCCTAGGGTGATGTCATGGATGATATAATTGTCACTATGTAGTGGCAGAAATGCCCTTTTGGGGTCACATATATACAAAAATCAGTAAAGAAAAAATCTTTTTCAGATTTACTTTCTCTCTCATATTTATTTTCAGATCTAATATCTTTCTTTTTTTTTCTTCTTCTTCTTTTCTTCTTGGTAATAATGGCGTCTCCATTATTTTTTCTTCTTTTTCTTCCTGCTACTGTTGAATACGTTGTTGCTGCTCATGTTGGTGATGTTGAAGATGAACTTAGGGTTTACAATGATGAAGATGAAATCATGTTATTTGTTGTTGTTGCGGTTATAGATGATGAAGATGATTTACGACGAAATCCGCCGCTGCTGTTGAAGATTCATCTGCATCCGTTGAAGATAATGAAGACGACGATGAAGATGTTGAAGATCTTGATTTTTTATGAAGATGTTGAAGACGAAGATCTTGATTTTGATTATGAAGATGTTGAAGACGAAGATCTTGATTTTTTATGTTGAAGATCTAGATTTTGATGACGATCTTGATTTTTTTTTATGTTTGTTGCTCGTGTTGAAGACAATAAACATGACGAATATAATGTTGCTGGTGCTGTTTTGAAGACGATGATGTTTGATGCTGCTGTTGAAGACGACGAAGATGATGATGTTGCGGTTCATTTCATAAATGAACTCTGTTTTTTTTAGGTTTTTATATGGAGTTCATTTCTGGAATGAACTCTGTGTTTTTAGTTTTTTATATGGAGTTCATTTCTGGAATAAAATCTGGTTTTTTAAGGTTTTATATGAAGTTCATTTCTGGAATGAACTCTGTTTTTTTAGGTTTTTATATGGAGTTCATTTCTGGAATGAACTCTGGTTTTTTTAGGTTTTATATGGAGTTCATTTCTGGAATGAACTCTGGTTTTTTTAGGTCTTATATGGAGTTCATTTCTGGAATGAACTCTGTTTTTTTAGGTTTTTATATGGAGTTTATTTCTGGAATGAACTCTGGGTTTTTTAGGTTTTATATGGAGTTCATTTCTGGAATGAACTCTGGTTTTTTTTAGGTTTTTATATGGAGTTCATTTTTGGAATGAACTTTGTTTTTTTAGGTTTTTATATGGAGTTCATTTCTGGAATGAACTTTGTTTTTTTAGGTTTTTATATGGAGTTCATTTCTGGAATAAACTCTGGTTTATATAGGTGATTTCTGAAAAAGTAAGTAGAAATTAACAGGAGTTCATTTTGACGAATGAACAGCTACAAAAAATAAGTAAAAATTAACACGGAAGGGTACTTTTGTCCATTTAATATTTTTAAATAATTATGGACCAGACCGTAAATGCGTTTTCCCAAATGACTAAACTGACATGGGCCCACCTAAAAAGGGATCAAACGATATTTTTTCCTTAACAAATTGTAATCAACTAATCGAGATGAACAGAAACAGAGCTACAGTGAAGATAAACCCAACCAGATAGTATTTTAGAATGACGAGACGAAGAATAAAACAAGAGAGTATCTCTTTTATTGAAGATCATATTTTTAAACGGGAAAAATACTTTAGTTAAATTCTTTTTACCAAAGATGGTTTCCAGGTTTCCCCACATGAAAAGTTCACCAATAAAAAGAACGGTAATGTGCACCCCGGTTTTAGAGGGTGCACAAATTTGGACCATTTTATTCCTATCCAAACTAGTGTGCTAAGAGGTTCTAAAAGGTGTTAAAAGACCAAATTGCCCATACTAAAAAAACCATGCCAACCAAAACATATTAAAAAGAAAATCAAAATCTTTCTTCTACACTCTAACTATACATGTGAAATAAATAAATAAAAAACGAAGAATCAAAACGAACCAAAAGTCGGCAGGGTATTTTTTGTCGACCTTGCTGACTAAAATATAGTCGGCAGGGTAAGATTGAATACCATGCCGACTTTTCATCTCTGAAATTAGCAGTTACGGGGGTAGGCAAGATACCCATCTCTATACCTTGTCGACTATATTTTAGTCGGCAGGTTATGAAATTAATACCTTGCCGAATAATCATGCATTTGTAATACCTTATCTGTATGTCAAAAATCCTATAGTCGGCAGGGTATTTTTTTATCGACCTTGTCGGTCATAAGTTGTCGGCATGTTCTTCATCCACATACCTTGCCCGCCGGATATAGTCGGCATGTTCTTCATCCGTAGACCTTGCCGACTTTTCATATTTTCATAACTGAAAATGTTGATTCTTTCTATAATTTTGAGTATAAAATCGCCCAACAGCTCTACAATCCCATATTTATAAGTGTTTTGGTAGTATGATTGCATTTCTGTTACAAGTAGAATTCTTAAAAGAAATAAAAATCTAAAAATCTACCCACATCCATGAGTTCAAACTAAAATAAAACCTAATTTCAAAACTTTAATCATCTAATTAAATTAATTATCCTAATCACGTTTATTAGTGTTAATTAATCAAGGATAGATCAGCCATTTTTGTAAATATGTGGATAAGGGGCTTTGTGTTTTACTTCAAAATGACCTTATTTTGTCTCATTTGCTATACCCCCAATTAATTTGGGTATACCCCAATCAATCCAGGAAAAAAAAGGCGCTCCTCTATTTATTACCCCAAAAACACTGATGGCGCCCCCATGAAAAGAACCTTCCTAGTTTGAGGCCTACGACGCTATGACTACACGATAAAAAATAATTTAGTTTAGAAGTAAAATGGATAACCTTTTTATCAGTGTTCCACCCTTCTTCCGCTCTATACCATTCATCCTCATTTCAGACGATGCAGGTGAAGTATCGTCAGATGACGAAGAATCCTCAAAATCCTCGGCATTACTAGCATCTTCTCCAATCCCCTCCTCACATGTCTCTTCCTCTAACATCTCCTCATCATATGATTTCTTCTCAGCCTCTTGCATGGTCCTTGAAAATATCTTGGGATTTGCACGCTCAAAATCAAATATTCTTCTCAATTTCCTTTCATGATACTTCTCCATTCTTGCCTTCTCCTCTGCTGCATCTGAATCCAAATCACTGGTATCAACTTCTTCCACAGGATACTCAAAACCTTCATCTGATGCTTAAGAGTCACTCTCAGTGGCACTACCATACCTTTTGCATTTGGAGTGCTTCTCTGCCCATTCCTCATCTTTTTCTTCACATCTTACAAGATACTTTGGCAACCATGCAGCATACAGACTTTCAAGCTTCTCTTCCTCTCTTTGACGAATCCTCTCCTGCTCTTCTCTTTGACGGATCAACTCGTGTGCACGCCTGTCAATCTCTGCCTGAATATCAGTCTGCAATATCTGAAGCTCTGATATGTTCAAGGACAAAGCGAGAACCTTGGCTTGCTCATACTCTGTTGAGGATGGTGGAACGACCGAAATATTCTCCTCAATATTGCCCGGAAGATTTTGATCACCCTGATTTGCCATTTCTTAACCTTTCTCTCCTCCTAATTCTTCACTTTTCTGATCATAAACCTAGATGAAATTGTTTTGACTATGCCAATCCTTTGGCTAAACATCCTTTTAAAGACCCTATTGTGCCCATTAATTCCCATTTATGGCGCTTGGTTAAGCGTCGTGTTGCTTTGTTTCCCACGCCCATTCATAACCATGCGTATTATTTTCACCTTCATGATCATAATTACCCTATAAAAATCTATTTTCAACAACTAAAAGTCTCTGTAACATTACTCCTTTTAGAACTGCTATTAAGAGATGTATGGGTAGGTCATCTGACTTTGATAACAAAATTTGGGGTCTAATTAAAATCTTGTGTTTTATGCAGATTAGGAGAAGGCAACACCTGTTGAGAGGCACCATGTTTGTGGCATGTCTGCCAGATGGGTTATATCCAAAATACACCTAGCCATCAAGCCTAATTTCATTACCATAAGGCACACTATAAATTAGTATCATAAACCACCGTATATCAATTACCACCCTTTCTACCCTTTCAACCTCACCACCCATTTTTTCATGTTTCTACCATTATTACTCTTGGAATTTTATACCATTATTCCTACGTCTATCTAAAAAAGACAAGCCTATTTATTATTCACCAACATTTAATCTCATCATGCTTAGGTACCATCTATACATATCTCAGAAAAGGTTACAACAGATCATTAGCTTTGTCTTTACCTTGTACTTGTGTTATCTATCTCATGTGAACTCAAATCCACCACCTATATCGCTACACATTAACAATGATAAAGATAGGGACAACTCGTGTGATCATATCTGCCCCCAAAAGAGAAACAACAGCACAACAACAACTACCTTACACCAATTTACACCAAAAGAGAAACAACATACTTCTCTTTCCCTTTTTAAGGTTCAAAACCACAATATTAAAAAAACCTATTGTCACTTCTTCATCCTTATAGTATACAATCTCTATCAGGACAGTACCAAGAATAGATTCCTCTCTATCCATATTCATATTATATTCCTTACTGGTGCTTCTCTCCCCAACCCATCTCTTTTCATTCATATCCAGTCTATAAATCAAATAGAACTTCCAAATCTACCAGAATCCTCTCAGACTATAAGTCAAGAAGTTCAAAACCTTTCTACTCAAATGGCTGAGAAGCTAAACTTACCATCTACACTCCTTGAACCTGTATCCATCAACAAAACTGTCATTCTAGCTGAATCTGATAATAACTGGAAATGGTGCATAGTGGGTTATTTATGATGTGAAACCCTTGTTCCTACCTCATCAATCACCTGTTGTTACAACTTTTAGGGGATTATGAAACAAAGTCCTTATTCATTTCCTATCTGAAGATGATTTCAACAGAATCAATTCCCATAAGCCATGGTTTGTCTGTGGGTATCTAATGGTGCTAAAAAAAAATCCACCAACAGGTTGGCTAGCAAATCATCAACTCTCCTTCACTAAAGAACTCATGTGGTTTATCCTATGCAGTATTCCAAAAGAATGCACTGAATTTGAAGATCTTCAGAAGCTTACATTCAAAATGGGAGAACTCATTGAAGCTCAAGAACCTTTTGGAAATCACCCTTTAAAGAAGAATATTAAAGTTTGTATCCCAGTCCAGAAAGCTCTACCATTAGGCATCCCCCTGTTAACTAGTGAAAGAACTCAACCTTTCCTCATAGAATGCAGATATCTCAAAGTTCTAAGATATTTCTGCTCTTCATGTCGTGTTCTTGATCTTAAAGATGCCAACTGCCCTGCTTGGAAATTGAAACAAAAAGCTATTAAGGAAGTTTCTTATTCTAACAGCAAATACACTCTTTATGATGTTTCAAGACTCATGATACCACCGCTGTCAGTAAATAAACAACCTGCTTCTACTTAAAGTCATGATTGATCACATTATAACTTATGATTGTGATTCAAACTTAAAGTCTTAAGTATTTATGAAAATGATTAAGCTTATAAGTTCAATAGGCTAGTTTTGGATAACCGTCCATGAACAATGTCTTTGTACACGGTTCGATTACGGTTCATCCTAACCAGAGCGTATATCTTGATATGTCAATCACATTTCAAAGATTCATCTAACGATGGATATTGTTTTCTTGGTTCCAAAGTTATCTTAGCTTAACCCTAAAGCAATCTATGCTTTGAAAGTCTATAAAAGGGAACCTCAAACAACTAGGATTTTTAAATCCTGACACTACTTTTGTGTGTCCTAGTTGTAAACTAGAGTCATCCTCTTCCTAAAACTCTTTTAGGGTTTAGCGACTAAAAAGACTTCATAGGGATTCGTGAAGCCAGGTCCAGCTATTGTTTATCTTGATAGCTCGAGTATTCTGATCTTGTTTGATTGTTGAGCTTACTCCATCAATCTTGATAGATTTAAATCATCAAAGTTCTCTTCGTCTTAGACTTCGTTGATTCCACAAGTTTAAGACTTGTGAGGTGAATAATAATCTAGGATGCACTTCGGGAAGCATGAGTACGAATTTTGAGGTTAGCTAGACTTTGTCTATTGCTATCGATTTCCAGTTTCACCCTGATCTACGATCAAAAAGGAAATCACACAAATAGGCTTATCTGTGGGAGGCAGATTGGTTTAAAGTCTTTAATTGAGTTGAAGCAACTCTTAGGCTGTGAAGGACGTCATCTAAGGGAACCAATTGCACAGAGTCATGCTGGGATTCAAGAGGCATAAGGAGCGCGACTGTAACTGAATTACGGTGAGGGTTTAATTCAGTCTCAACTACATTCCAGTCCGAAGTTAATTGGTAGTAGGCTAGTGCATGTATCGTCTTAATACAGTTTGGTGTTCAATCTGGACTAGGTCTCGGGGTTTTTCTGCATTTGTGAATTCCTCGTTAACAAAAATTCTGGTGTTTGTGTTATTTCTTTTTCCGCATTATATTATTTATCTTTATAATTGAAATATCACAGGTTGTACATAAATCAATCAAAGTAGATACATCCATCCTTGGTTATTGGATACGACTTGATTGATTACTTCGAAATTGATATTTGGAATCGCCGAAGTAGTCTCATACATAAATCATGTTCATGGACTAGTCTTTGTAAACTTTCTGATTGTGAGAGAAAGAGATATAACTTTAAATATTATTCCTCGATTGAGATTCATTAAGTTGAACTCTCGGAATTGTATTTAAGTTTGTCCATACAGGTTGCCTAAGAAAAGGTTGGTAGAATATTTTGGTACCCTCACGTTTTCAAGAAGGATATGCTTCGAAAGATGATCAACATGCGAGTTTCCTTGAACAACATGACTACGGGTGAGGTGGTCTTTGATCCATATCGAGAAGATCGAAAAATTTGCGTACTTATAAGGAGAAATGATGTTACATTTTACAAAGGTCTCTTGTTTCCCCCCAATGAAGTTTCAATGTACGATCCTTCTCTGGTAATGCGAAAACTCAGTTATGTTCAAGAAGACCCCTATCCCGTTGATTAATCATTATTTAAAGTGTTAAAGGAGGAATGCAACACGTCCCAAAAATCCGTTGACTTAGTTTCCCATTGGGACGATAGGTGTGATCGTAAATTTTATGTAAGTATTTTGAAAGAGGTGACCAGCGGTCATAAGGCGCATGATAATTACATGTCGTAGTACTATGGTTTTGACCATCCTCGTGTAATTCGGGAAGAAATTGTTCAATCGGCTCGGAAGAAGAAGAACACCGTGAAAGATCTAACAAAAGGTCTTAAGAAGTTTATCTCGAACCTGAAAGAGATTATTAAAACCTCAATAACAAAAAGAACAAGATCAGGATACACGAACTATCAAGGTAAAGATAGTCGAACCTGACTTCACGAATCCTTAGATGAAGTCTTTTAATCGTAGACCTAATTATATTTTTCATAGAAAACCTAGGTCAATAGAGGATGACCCTAGCAATCAACTAGGACATAAAAGTATCAGGGATTGAATTTCTCAGTTGAATGAGTCTCTCTATTTATAGATTTTAAGACTGGGGTTTGCTTAGAATTCAAGCTAGGATAACTCGAGAATGAAGCAAACACTTTCTTTGTTTAGATGAAACTCTAGCTAGGGTTTCAAGTAATCATGCGAGAAACTTGTCTTGAGATCACATAGAAGAATATATATTGTGATTCGGGTTCCGGAACCGTGTACAATGATAGTTACTGGCAAGTATGCCTTTTGAACTTGTAAGCAATATTGTGTTCATTTAAACACTTAAGACTTGAATTATGAAGCACATACACAAGGTTTTTTAGTGATTATAAGTATCTTAAAGGTGTTTATGAGAGCCACAATAATATTAAACATATTTATGAAAATTGTCTTTGAGCATTTGCTAAAACGTACGGGGACTGTTTCTGAAACGGTTCGTGAACCGTTAGCCAGTTCGTGAATTTAGGACGCTACGGTTCGTGAAACGTTCAGCTATTTCCGAATTCATATGTTTACGGTTCGCGAATCTGAGTCTCTAGAACCGAAACTCAAATCTTGAAATTACATAGATAAACACTTTCTCGAATAGGGTGAATCGGGCCTTAATAGAGAAAGTTAGCTATTTCACAAATTCAGATCACCACAGTTTGTGAATTGTCCCATTCAGAACTCTACGGCTCATGAACTGGGTTTCTCGAACCTGCCTATATTTCGGAACTTCATATATCCATGGTTCGCCAACCTAGCCTGAGTCCATATTTCAGTAGTTATGATACACTCTCTTTTGATGTTGAAACATTCCCATTTTCCATAGATATAAAATATCATTGCTTGAGCAATTTTCAAATGATCCATATGATACAAAAATAGTTCTTGAACAATAAATTGTTTTGAACTAAGATTTCTAAGGACCAATGAACATCCATTGCTTAAATCATATTTCGAGATGTTTAACAAGACAAGATTGACTCTAAATTTCTTCTTTGCAATATTAAATCTACTAGAAGTCATACGACATAGTCTAATAAATATAGAATGGTAATGCATGTGAATAAATAAAATCGTTCAGTCTTCACGTACCTCTTTGTTGATGAAGTTCTCCAAATGTCTTAGTCGATCTTCAGTCTCAAGGGTTCTATGAAGCACGGATACTTCAAAATCAGTGATGTATCAGTGTCCGACACCGTATTAGCATCGGATACTTGGGGATACCTAGGGATATTGATCGGTGCCTAATAATGCATATTTCTAGACTATTTTATAGTCATTTATCACATTCCTAGTGCTTCATTCTTCTATTTTCTTGTATTTTGCACAATTGTCTATTAACGGGTCATTTTGTCGGAATAATCTCATTTTGTGTCGTGATGTAAGAGGTTGGGTAAATCGTGAACAAGAGAGCAGTGGGTTGATGCAAAGGAAGTGATTAGAGAGGAGCTGGTGGCACAACAAAGGAAAGAAATAAGTCAAGCCGTGATGGTGGGTCAAAGTTCAAACTCATAATGCTTGTCATATGCATAAAGAAATCAGTCAAGACTCGTATGCACCTAAGCCAGGTGTTCGTGCATAACAATCGAATGGACCCTAAACCCATGTTTCATTTTCACTTTCAAGTCCATAACAGAAACTACTTCTTCTTTCTCGCTTACACCACCGATGGTACTTACCCTACTATGCCTCTCTATCCCTGTTTGGATCTATGTTTCTTTCAACCCGATTTCATTTCACATCAAATCAATCTCTCTGCAAATTGTCCCCCCTCTCTACTGTGAATCACGCTTTCCACCAACACCCATCATCCATTTTAGTCCTAGTTCTAGACTATGAATTGTACAAAAATAGGTCGTAGAATTAGTTTTCAAGAGTGACAGAAGGACAAGCTATAGGTCTGAATTTGTTGCTTCTTGAGAACACCAACAACTGCAGCAGAAAAATGACGGCAATAGGGTGGCGGTTCAGTGGTGAGTTGTTGTAATATCAAATACCCAGTTTACGCGCTTGTAATTGTTGACTATGAGGATTGATTGATAAGTGATAGGAACTTTTGTATAAATGGAGGAGGTTGTTGTGGATGAAAGGGCAAGCCCGGACTAGCCGGAAAAACTATCAGTGGTGAATTAGGTTTAATTTCAATGTTTGTTATGTTCTAAAATCTTTGCTAGGGAAGAGATGAAACACTTTAATAATTAGAATTTCTTTGTTTGATTTACTTGTTCTTCATGGTATTTTGAATGAAAAGAATGATTTAATCTCTGAATACTAGCAATTTACTCTCACCTTGTATGTGAAGCATCCATGGTAGTTGGAACAATTCTTTGTTATGTATTCAAGCCTATATGAAATGATTTAGTTCAATTTGTGATTATGTATGCTTTAATCAGATAGATAATGCTAGGGATTGACATATTTTGCTGAGGTTAAGTCATTCATTTGTATATGTGATTATATCACATCTTCAAGGTAGTTTGAGGCTAGCATCTCTATAGCTCCTTGATTCAAAAGAGAACTAGTATATCACCAACTAGGGAATTTCTATGCTTTTAGGGGGTGGATTCAAAGCCCTAGTTTATATTTGCGTTGTTTTCAATCTTGCTTCTTTTGTGTTTCATCAACATCATCTAGTCGTATCGACGCACAACCAAAACCCTTTTGTCACTCTTGTTTGAATCAGTTGAAGTAAGACTTTTGAATCAACTCTACACCCACCTTGTCCCTGTGGATCGACCCGTGTTTGCATTATACACAATAAAGCACTGTGCAATTGCAGTTTAATATTGTAGGCATCTTCTAGTCCTACCAAGTTTTTGGCCCCGCTGCCGAGGACTCGGTAGCGGTGTAATTGATTCTTTGGTTATGTTTTACTGATTTTCGGTTTATCTCTTGTATATATGTGTTAGATTACTTTCTTACTTTTGTTAGTATTAGCTGTAATTTTAATTTTTTAGTCATTGCGTATTGGATCTTATTAGCTTACAATAATCCTGTAACTTAGATAGTAGCTTTGTTAGTGTGTGCATCAATGTGCATCTAGTCATAATACCCTTCCAATCTGTAGATTTCATTTGTAGTTATTTAAACATTAATCCATTTGTGTATACATTCAACATATTTTGGTTTTCTTTTAAGCTAGTCTGCATCATTAATTCATCTCATATCTAGTGTGAGTCATCTGCATATGCAACTAGACTCATCTCACAACATTTGTTTGTAATTCTGTAGCTTTGCTGCGTACTGCAGTTTGTTTTAGTCCATTTGTTCTTACAATCTGCATTCTGTTTCTAAGTATTAGCTATAGTTTTTAATTTCTGCATCTTTAGTTTACTAGTTTTCAGTTTAGGATGTATATATGATAGTTTAGATTTTACTTTTACTATTTTAGTAAACTCATCTGTAGCTGTAGCTGTAAAATTTTTTTAGTTTTTTTCATTCGCATAACTGCACCTTGTTTCATTTAGTGTAGATGCATCATTGTCTTATAGTGTGTCAAGTTTGAATTGTGTGCTTCTGTAGCTAGTTTTGTTCATAGTTCAGGTTGTAAAGTTGTTAGTTTTCAGCTGTTTTTAGTTTTCTTAGAGTACTTATATGCTTGCATCAGTAAGCATTCATATAGGAATTTGTAAATATTATTTTTGGTTAGTTATTCATTGTCATCGTGGTTACTTCCTGCTACTCAGTCTTAGGCTTTAATAACAGTTAAACCCCAGTGCTTTGGGTACTTGAGCATTGAGTGTGCAAAACCTAAGTTTTTCATATCTCAGCTGCATTGTGACATCTACCTTGAGTTTGCTGAACCTTTGGTTGTGCTAACCAATCCTGCGGAGCTGACTTGTTTCCATTTCAGCTGCATCATAACTGATATTGCACTATTTTCGAATATAATCCGTGGATATAGGTCAATCATTTGTAGGTACAATTTTAGCACCAAGTGTGGTACTGCTAGCTAACAGTTTACAGTTTGTCAACACCTGGTACAAGTGCAAGCATTCTTACACCCCATCCCTTGTCCATCAGTGTACTGCGTGTTGGTTCCATTGTGTTTTCCCCCTTTTTTGTCGCCCTGCAACAAAACATTTCAAGCACAGCCTGTACCAACAGTTCATCCTCCCTGTGTATTTACATTTCGGAGTACTAAAATTCTTCATTGAGTGACTAGGTACCTGCGATACTGCATCTGCAGGACAAGCATCTTCAGAAACAAACTCACAGCACTGTTACCAGTCTAAGCATCTTCAGAAACAAACTCACAGCACTGTTACCAGTCTAAGCATCCCTGCACTTCATATTGCAAAATTCCCTTTCTGAAATTTTCAGTACTAATGTTTTTGTATCCTTGCTTCACCTGTACAATCCAAGATCCTGACAATCTCTTTTGAAGAAACGGGTACTTGTGAAGCTGAGAAACAAACCAAGGAAAAGAAGGGAAAGAGTAGAAGAACTTGTTTATCGTGCTTATACCCGGTTTATGCTGGTGTTTTGTTAGCTTCACCTTGTGCTATAGTGACTGCCATGCCACTGATAACTAGTCCGTACGGGTACCTGCAATACTGCTGCCAAAACCAAAGGAAACGAGAAACGGGAGAAGGACATTTTGCTGTAGTGCCTAAACCCGGTTTTATACCGGCGGTATTGTCTCTCAACCCTTACTGTTTTGATGAATGTATGAATGGTATACCATGCTTTAAGTGCTCATTAATAATTATCAGACCCTGGTATCCATAAGCATGATTCTGTGGTATCTGCTTGAACTTTTAGCTTGTTGAAATCATAACTTTATTATTCAACAGTCAATCTTTGAACTCTTGACAACTGTGTAGGCTTGCATAATCTAGATACCCGTTCAAATAAGTCCTTGCATAATCTGCATATTGCTACTTGTCTAAGCAGGATATCATTTTTAATTTGTGTGCACAATTTCGAGAACCAGCTATTGATTCCCATAAGCATGATCCTGTGACATTTGTGTTGGTCAGCTGAGATTGTTGCTTCCCTGTGATGTGCTAAACCTGTACGGTTGTGCATCTCTGAATCATTCTGTCTACTAAGCATCATCTCCGACCTAAGTTTTCTATTATGGGCCTCTAAAACATGTTGAATGGTGTGTCCCCTAGGCTTTGATAGGAGCTTTGTGACCAAATTGATTGTGTATCTAGGCCTCATCATCACCGCCTATCTGAAATCCCCTTTCCTGTTGTTGATTCACCTGTCCAACTTGAAACAATGGGTGAATCTATGAATTTGCCTCCCATGTATCTCCATGAGTACATGTATCCGACAAAAACAAGTCAGTTCTCATGCATTGTGTTACCCCAGACTGATGGCCCGTTTGAATTGAGTGCGGATATGATACAAATGCTTCCAATATATCGAGGGGTTGAATCTGAAAACCCATATCATTACGTAAGGGAGTTTGAACAAATTTGTCAGATAATGCAATTTGAAAATATGTCCGAGGACTCTCTAAAGTTGCGTTTGTTTTACGTTTTCTTTAAAAGAAAGGGCTAAATCATGGTTTTACAGTTTGAGATCACAGTCAGTCACCACTTGGGACCAACTCACAAATCTATTTGTCAGAAAATTCTTTCCACATCATAGGACCATTGCTATTCTTCAAAGTATCAATTTTTTTGTCCAGTTAGATGGAGAGACACTTTTTCATTATTTTGAACGGTTTAATGATTTGTTGTTCGAGTGTCCTCACCATGGATTTGAGAAGTGGAGACTGGTCGCTATTCTTTATGAGGGTCTAGACTTTAAATCTCGAGCCATGGTTGAGTCTTTGTGTAATGGTGAGTTCATTGATAAAACTGTGGATGATGCATGGTCATTTCTAGCTGAAGTTGCAGAGAAAACCCATCAATGGGAATCCATTAGAGAAACTAGGACAATGTCACATGATATGGGTGATCTCCATGAGTCAGATGTCGATTTTGACTCTGATACAAATATAAAATTCTTAATTAGGAGAGTTGAAGCTCTAGAAAGGTGCACAAATGAAAATTCTAATGCACCCAAGTTATGTAGCCAGACTGAATTCTCTTTTTGTATCTTGTGTGATAGCTTAGGCCATTTGATTGAGAACTGCTCTGGATTGCATGCCATTAAGCAGCCTAAGTTGCATTGTGCCAATACTTCCCACCAAATGCATGAGAATAACCTATACTCATCAACTTGTGAACTAGGAAGGAGAAATAATCTGAATATTTCATGTATTGATGACTCTACGCAAGGTTTACAACCTGCAGTGAGTCAAGTTGTCACTGTACCAAATGAAAATGAAAGAAGTGATAAGCATGTGGACTATAAATGTGAAATGTTTGTTTTTCCCAATGAGCTTAATTCTGAATATAGTGTTTCATACACTATTGCTGAAAATGTCAATCCATATTCACCTATTTTAGAGGCAGCTGTATGGGCGGAAAACACTAGTGGTTTTGACAAAGTAGGATTTTCATGTATTTGTGATGACGATGATGATATAATGTTAGAGAAGGTCATTAATTCCGAAAATGAAATTTCCGAGTCTTGTAATTCTGAAATGCTAGACCGTAATGTAGAAACCTACGTTGATAATGTTTCTTCTAATGTTGATATTCATCGCAATGGTGCTGATTTGGGTCTTGTGCAACTGTTTTGTGAACGAGAGAATGGCAGGCAACTTGTGTCTGACTTAGAGAAGGCTAAATTTGTTGTTGACAATGATGTTTTTATGCATAAAAATAAATTTAACATGTCTGATGCCATGCCTAGGTCACAACATGATGTTTCTTCTGATTTGTCTATGCATGAGAATAATTTTTTTGATGATGATGATTCTGAATCAGGGCTTGTTAATTTGTTCAATGACTGTGAGCATGATAGGGCATTAATCGCTTCTGACTGGGGAGGAACTAGACTGCATAGTGATCATTTTGAGCCTAAAAATGAATATAACTTAGGCGCATCTATTTTCCTGCTTAAGTCGCAAATTGATGGTCTTGCTTTTGACTTGGAAATTGTTTCTTTAGAGTATGCCGACTCAAAGTTGTTGAAAATTCCAAACCTAGGAGCTAGAGTTATGTGCATCTCAAATTCTTTTGGACTTTTTGTCCACCAAATATCATGTTATTGAGATACCAAATCTGGAATCCCCACCTGTTTCTCTGCCATCCACTGACAAAGTCCATTTCGAATTAGACCTTGTGCATGATGAACCCCTGAAATTGTTAGATTTTGTGCCCAAAAGCGTATCCTTTGAAAATTTCAGGTTTGGGGGTAGCTTATTTGTATCCGCAGTCTTACTTACTTTGTCATGTTATATATGCTTGAGGCTGTCGATATTTCTACATGTTTTCTTTTGGGTTGATCCTCAACTCTTTAGATTGTTGATCTATGGTGAATCTTTCTTGCATTTTGTTCCGAATCAGTTTGAGTTTCTGTACTTTATACCCTTTTTTGGTTACTACTGTGGTACATATGTTTGTGCTAATCTAATGCTACACTCAGTTGATCTATGATTGGATTACAACCGCTAATAAAAGAGTTCTCACTTGGAACTGTCATTGAAATCTGGTAATCTCTTTCCTTTTCTCCAACTCAGCATGTTACTCATGGTATGTCATTAGGTTGTTATACTTTTGTTTATTAGAAACATCGAGGACAATGTTTAGTTTAGGTTTGGGGGTGAAAAGTAGATACCATCGACTGTCACTGTGCTATATTTTGAAACTGAACTCTGCAATATAAAAAAAAATGAAAAAATGAGCTCATTTACCTTGAATTATGATACTTGTGCATGTGTGATATGTTAGGGTTCTTAGTCTAGATAATGAGGCACCCATGATTCTAGTACAATTCACATGTGATATAGAAAATTTGCACATGCACGATCAACCAAGCGTGTATAGCGTCGGTGTTTCATAGGTTAAGTAGGCTGCCAATCATCTAGAATACTGAATGAGACTTGATTAGCTTGTTCTTTGGTTGGCTGGGATAGAAGTTGGAGGATACGTTAAGGAAAGCAACCATTGAGACTTGATTAGCTTGTTCTTTGGTTGGATGCCTCTTGCTAAAAGTGTCATGTAATGTATTTTTGAGCTTTTGTGTAAAGTTGTTGCGCCATCTTGTGTTCGTATCTCTTGTATTTGCAAAGTCAGATGAAAAATTCAGTAGTAAAAAAAAAATGAAAAAAAAAATGAAAAGAAAAGAAAAAGTACTCATTGTTTGTTATTATGTTTCATTTCAGTAAAAATGAGAGTAGTCAATGTAAATATTGCAGTCAATGTTCTTTGTTGTTATGTGTTGTAAATGATCTTGTAATATGCAAGGAGGGTGTAGCCATCGATGTACAACGCGGGTAAGCTGAAATTCACCAACTCATCAGGTGAACATTCACAATTCTCGTAAAGCCGGACAACTAGCTTGGCTTTGAATTCAGTTCTTAGCCTAAAAACTATCTCTTAGCAATTGGCGGTCATAACTTCCTAGAGTAAATCATTCTCTATGCATGTCTAAGGTAGATACACTTTACACTCTTATCACATTTCCTTAGTTGTTTCAGTGCTAAAATTGTGCCTTTGAAAGCTAGATTGACATATCCATTTGTTGTGGGCTAAAACTGAATGCAGGTATCACTTTCATGGAATCTGAGCTTATATTTTGTCCTAGAACTTTTCTTAGCTTTTGTTTACTCGTGGACGAGCAAAGTTCAGGTTTGGGGGTGTGATCAGTGCCTAATAATGCATATTTCTAGACTATTTTATAGTCATTTATCACATTCCTAGTGTTTCATTGTTCTATTTTCTTGTATTTTGCATAATTGTCTATTAACGGGTAATTTTATCGAAATAATCTCATTTTGTATCGTGATGTAGGAGGTTGGGTAAATCGTGAACAAAAGAGCAGTGGGTTGATGCAAAGGAAGTGATTAGAGAGGAGCTGGTGGAACAACAAAGGAAAGAAAGAAGTCAAGCCGTGATGGTGGGTCAAAGTTCAAACTCATATTGCTTGTCATATACAGAAAGAAATCAGTCAAGACTCGTATGCACCTAAGCCAGGTGTTCGTGCATAACACTCGAATGGACCCTAAACCCATGTTTCATTTTCACTTTCAAGTCCAAAACAGAAGCTACTTCTTCTTTCTCGCTTACACCACCGACGGTACCTATCCTACTCTGCCTCTCTATCCCTGTTTGGCTCTATGTTTCTTTCAACCCGATTTCATTTCACATCAAATCAATCTCTCTGCAAATTGTCCCCTCCCTCTACTGTGAATCACGCTTTCCACCAACACCCATCATCCATTTCAGTCCTAGCTCTAGACTATGAATTGTACAAAAATAGGTCGGCGAATTGGTTTTCAAGAGTGACAGAAGGACAAGCTATAGGTCTGAATTTGTTGCTTCTTGAGAACACCAACAACTTCAGCAGAAAAATGACGGCAATATGGTGGTGGTTCAGTGGTGAGTTGTTGTAATATCAAATCCCTAATTTATGCGCTTGTAATTGTTGACTATGGGGATTGATTGATAAGTGACAGGAACTTTTGTATAAATGTAGGAGGTTGTTGTGGATGAAAGGGCAAGCCCGGACTAGCCGGAGCAACTAGAAGTAGTGAATTAGGTTTAATTTCAATGTTTGTTATGTTCTAAAATCTCTGCTAGGGCAGAGATGAAACCCTTTAATAATTAGAATTTCTTTGTTTGATTTACTTGTTCTTCATGGTGTTTTGAATGAAAAGAATGATTTAATCTCTAAATACTAGCAATTTACTCTCACCTTGTATGTGAAGCATCCATGGTAGTTGGAACAATTATTTGTTATGTATTCAAGCCTATATGAAATGATTTAGTTCAATTTGTGATTATCTATGCTTTAATCAGATAGATAATGCTAGGGATTGACATATTTTGCTGAGGTTAAGTCATTCATTTGTATATGTGATTACATCACATCTTCAAGGTAGTTTAAGGCTAGCATCTCTATAGCTCCTTGATTGAAAAGAGAACTAGTATATCAACTAGGGAATTTCTATGCTTTTAGGGGGTGGATTCAAAGCCCTAGTTTATCTTTGCATTATTTTTAATCTTGCTTCTCTTGTGTTTCATCAACATCATCTAGTCGTATCGAGGCACAACCAAAACCCTTTTGTCACTCTTGTTTGAATCAGTTGAAGTAAGACTTTAGAATCAAGTCTACACCCACCTTGTCCCTGTGGATCGACCTGTATTTGCACTATACACAATAAGGCACTGTGCACTTGCAGTTTAATATTGTAGGCATCTTCTAGTCCTACCAGATACGTATCGGATACTCCATTTAAAGTATCCCTTTTTATTAATTACAAAAAGGGTAGAGGATATTGGATACTTCTCGGATACTCTAATAGAGATACTTCATATAATATAAGATATATACTTCTAAATAATAATATATTTTACTATACAAAGTGTTGTAAATATTTATAGATATATTCGTACTTATCAAAATTATTCTATTAAAGTTGTATATAAGTATCTAATCCTAACATATAATTTTATACATTCAATGAAGAGAAACAAGATTCAAACCCAACGTGCTGAAGATTTAGTGTTTGTTCATAGTAATCTTCGTCTCTTTCACGAAAAAGTAAAAATTATACGAAAGGTGAAAGTAGAATGTGGGATATCAGTAGAGATGCATTTTATCCGGTAGATGGCGTGCGAAGTTGTAAATATTTCACTTGATGAGTTATAACTAGAAGCGGTACTCTTTGACGAAGATTGAATTGATGAGTGATGGATGAGCAAGATGTTAGATAGTTTTTATCTATTTTTTTTTATATTCCAGATAGTATTTTGAGAATTTTTTTATTTTCTTATTACTAAAATGAATTATTAAAACTAAATATTATTAATAAGTACACATATCCCTACTGTTTGAGGGTGAAAACAGTTTCCGCTGATTTTGGTAATTTCGAGTGTGTGGGTGAGAAATAAATCTAAACCCTAAACAATGTACTGCAAGGAAGTACTTTGATTCGAGAGATCAATCTGTACAAATCCGGCCTAAACCAAGAAATGCACGTTCCATACTTGCTTCGGTCACAAAGTGAAGGAGAAGGGTTGGTCTAGAGAGGGAAGCGAAGAGAGTGTTGAGACTAGAATAGTTGATTCGGGAAGAGTAATTGTTTGACGACTTGTATCAGAAAGTGGAAATCTAACAGATGGGAAAGCTAAAAAGTGATTTCTGAGTGTTGTATTATCCTGACCAAAACTTATTTTTAGTGGAAATAGGTGAGATCTATTTATACAAGTCGCAACGAAACGTACCCTGGTCTCGTAAGAAGTGGAAACGGTTGAGTAAATGGAAGAAAATGGTAACGGGTAACGCCTGGAATTGATGTTTCCATAATAAAGGAAACGTTTCACCATTACTTCTTGTATTTACTAATCGCCTCACCCTTATGACACTTTCCTGCAACGGGCGTAGTGTACGCCGCACGCTGTAAACCGCCAGACCAATACCCTGATGAGCATCCCCCAGTTTGTGACATGTTTTGATGTCTCGAGTGTTTTCGTGTAGCATGTTGCTACGTGTGGCGTGGCCAAAGGATTTGGCGTTTGTAGCCAAGTTGACGCCGTAACCAAAGAATAGGCATCGTAGCCAGGTTGGTGCCGTGACCAGAGAGTTAGCATCACAGCCAAGTTGGTGCTGTGACCAAGAGTTAGCATTGCAGCCAAGACATTACCACGAGTCGTTTGGTGGCAGGTTTGTACGGATGAGATCTGCATCTCAAGAGGAAGGGTACCCGCAGATTGTTGCAACCCTTCGTTTGGCAACCAACGGCATGGTTGCAGCGCTTGCATGCTCTTGGCACGGCCAAATTAGGGTTTTGGCGTCGTGGCCAAGAATTGGCGCCGTGGTCAATAGATTGCCACAAATCATTTGGTGGCAAGTTTATATGGTTGAGATTTGTATCTCAGGAGGAAGGGTGGTCGTTGATTGTTGCAACCCTTCGTTTGCAGCCAGTGGCATGGTTTAGGCGTGACAGAGCTAGGATTTTGGCGAAGTTTAGGCGCGGCCAAAATTAGGGCTTGGCATTGGGCCAAAAGTTGCCATGCATTCGGTGGCAAGCTTGTACGGCTGAGATTTGCATCTCAGGAGGAAGGGTGGCCGTTGATTGTTGCAACCCTTCGTTTCCAAACAATGGCATGGCTTAGGCGTGTCCGAGATAGGATTTTGGCGTAGTTTAAGAGCGGTCAAAACTAGGGTTTTGGCATAGTTTAGGCGCGGCCAAAATTAGGGCTTAGCATTGGGCCAAAAGTTGCCATGCGTTCAGTGGCAAGCTTGTACGGCTGAGATTTGCATCTCAGGAGGAAGGGTGGCCGTTGACTGTTGCAACCCTTCTTTTCGCGGCATGTGGTAGGGCCGGCATGGCTTTGGCATATTTTAAGCGCGGTCAAAATTAGGGTTTTGGAAAAACCGTGATGTTTGGCCTTGGGATGGAAGTTGCAATGCGTTAGGTGGCGAACTTGGACGGCTAAGATTTGCATCTCAGATGGAAGGGTATCCGTTGGTTGTTGCAACCCTTCGTTTGGCAGACAGCGACATGTGGTAGGGCCGACATGGTTTTGGCATATTTTAGGCGCGGCCAAAATTAGGGTTTTGGCAAAAACCGTGATGTTTGGCCTTGGGCCGGAAGTTTCCATGCGTTAGGTGGCGAACTTGGACGGCTGATATCTGCATCTTAGATGGAAGGGTAGCCGTTGATTGTTGCAACCTTTCGTTTGGCAGCCAGCGGCATGTGGTAGGGCCAACATGGCTTTGGCATATTTTAGGCACGACCAAAATTAGGGTTTTGGAAAAACCGTGATGTTTGGCCTTCGGCCGGAAGTTTCCATGCGTTAGGTGGCGAACTTGTACGGTTGAGATATGCATATCATATGGAAGGGTAGTCGTTGATTGTTGCAACCCTTCATTTGGCATCCAGCGGCATGTGGTAGGGCCGGCATGGCTTTGGCATATTTTAGGCGCGGCCAAAATTAGGGTTTTGGTAAAAACCGTGATGTTTGGCCTTGGGCCGGAAGTTTCCATGCGTTATGTGGAGAACTTAGACGGCTGAGATTTGCATCTTAGATGGAAGGGTAGTTGTTGATTGTTGCAACCCTTCGTTTGGAAGCTAGCGGCATGTGGTAGGGTCGACATGACCTTGGCGCGGAGATGTGGTTGGCATGGTATGCCATTGGCACTGTGGTACGGCTGGCATGGTTGGCATGCATTGGCGCGGAGATGTGCTTGGCATGGTATGCCATTGGCACTGTGGTGTGGCTGGCATGGTTGGCATGCCTTGGCGCGGAGATGTGGCTGGCATGGTATGCCATTGGCACCGTGGTGCGGCTGGCATGGTTGGAAGGCCTTGGCGCAGATATGTGGCTGGCACGGCATGCCATTGGCACCGTAGTGCGGCTGGCATGCCTTGGCGCGGAGATGTGGCTGACACGACATGCCATTGGCACTGTGGTGCGGCTGGCATGGTTGTCATGCCTTGGTGCGGAGATGTGGCTGGAATGGTATGCCATTGGCACGGTGGTGTGGATGGCATGGTTGGCATACCTTGGCGCGGATATGTGGTTGGCATGGTATGCCATTGGAACCGTGGTGCGGCTGGCATGGTTGGAAGGCCTTGGCGCGGAGATGTGGCTGGCACTGCATGCCATTGGCACCATGGTGCGGCTGGCATGGTTGGCATGCCTTGGCGCGGAGATGTGGCTGGCACGGCTGGCATGCCTTAGCGCGGAGATGTGGCTGGCACGGCTGGCATGGTTGGCATGCCTTGGCGCGAAGATGTGAATGGCATGGTATGCCATTGGCACTGTGGTGCGGCTGGCATGCCTTGGCATAGCATCGAACTGCATCTTTTAGCGGAAGATCATGTTCAAAAATAGAGAGAGAAGTCAAAATCTCTCCTCTAGGCATAGCATTCAAGTAGTTTTAACCTTGACGTGGATCCCAACCTAGCCTCCTGTACACAATACCAGTAACAACCTAGTCAAAATCAATGTGTACAATCATGTACACATTAAGAATCTACAAGTGTACAATTATGTATACATTAAGCCTCCCTACTGCTACATTGTTCCATGAA
Organism: Papaver somniferum; assembly: GCF_003573695.1. Classification (NCBI taxonomy): domain Eukaryota; kingdom Viridiplantae; phylum Streptophyta; class Magnoliopsida; order Ranunculales; family Papaveraceae; genus Papaver; species Papaver somniferum. Next base: position 6,689,594 of record NW_020622934.1, read on the forward strand.
ATGAGAAAAATCCTCCCTACTAAGATCATGAGCTTATTCCTCCACCTTTCAACATGTGCACTCATTAACAACATGTGTATAATTATGTGTACATCAATTATTAAGAGGTGTACAACTATGTGCACATTAACGATCAACAAAAGTACAAATATGTACATATCAAAAATCAATATGTGTACAATTATGTACACATTAAGAATCGACAGGTGTACAATTATGTACACATTACGCCTCCCTACTATGCTATTTAGTATAACGGATGCAACTGTATAAACAAATGATGAAAAGCTGTTCTGGTAGCTTCCAAGTGATGGTATAACAAAATAAAAATGATAACCAACTACCCAATGCTAACTTTGCATATCCTAGCAATCATCAACACAAAGAGAATCTACACACCATATACTTGTGCATGTAATAATTTGACCTGCATTATGTTTTCCTAGTGTATTATCGCGTGATCAATTCTTATTGCAATTATACAATTAGTCATTTCTAAGTACCATAATGCACCCAAAAGATTTAACATTGACACAAAGGGATGTTATAAACATGGGAAAGTGCGGTAGATTGGACGTCGAAAGACATTACAATGTGGACTCCTGAAGGTTTTAATTTGATTCACTAACCAATGAATATACAAGAGGTACGCAAAAAATATCAGAAAACAGTATATACTCTGTACAGAATGGCCAAACCTGTATTAAGCTACCGTGAACAAGGTTAACTATTAAAAAAAAAAAATTTTTCTCAATATGAAACTGAATCGGTAAACTGAGAATAATACTCTCGGTTCAAAACTTGCCACATATTCCATACCAAATGTTTAGTTATCTTACGTTATAAACAAGGATGACAGACATTATTGAATACAAGTTTTCCAAAATGACAAATGCGTGTTTTCAAAGGGTGACGCGTTTGCCCGTGTTTTCAAAGTGACATTTACTACACACTAAAAGATTTTCAAAAAAAATTACATCTAACATTCTCATCTTTAAGACAAGTTACTTTTCCTCCATTAAGAACCAAAACCGCAAGTAATAATCATCAAATCAGTGAATCATACAATCTAAGAATATGAATTTTTTACAGAAAGAGTCTTTAAAAGAGGGAAAAGTGGGTCAGTGATAAAATCAACATATTCATGCACCTATCTAACACATTCCTCGATGCCTTAAAATTTCCTAATGCGAACTCAAATATTCCCTCACAAAGTTTACTCTCCTCATTTAAGAACCAAAATTCATTTAATAATCATCAAATATATGTATATATATACACACGCATGGTTCACATGGCACGCAATGGTTAGATTTAGAAATGAAATTCCACTTACAAATTCAAGTCGAAATGAGTAACTGGCTAGTTGTGCGTCTTGTATTTGTCAAGCAGGAGAGGAGGAGGAGCTGCGTTTACACCCAGCATCGATATACTTGCTTGAAGTTAGCAACCTTTTTAATTTGTTATTGATGTATAAGTAACTAGCAAGTTGTGCGTCTTGTATTTTTCAAGCAGGGGAAGAGGAGGAGTTGCGTTTACACCCAGCACCGATATACTTTCTTGAAGTTAGCTACCTTTTTAATCTGTTATTGATGTAATTCAGTAATACCGTTAGTAGGAAAACATAAAACCCTACACAATGGTGGAACCACACCAAGTTTCGCATCAGAGGCACTACTCTTCTCTGCTATCTTCTTCGGATTAACGTGTCACATCAAGTTCATCCTTCTTGAATGGATTCTTAGGATATCAGCGCATGACTGATAAACACAATAAACTGATTAGTAAGATCTAAGCGTGAGGAAAGCTATACAAACATAGTAGTGGAAACACATGGATGGCATGTTACATTCAACGCGATAAAAAAAAGTGCACTTTTATGTGCACCCATCTAACGGGTGTATTTTCTTGTACACACATCAACAACTTCTAATTTGTATCGCTTTCAAACCCATGAACCATCTGCAATCATTTAAAAATTTTCATGATGGTCCTAATGTTAATTTGTGCCTCAAAATTGGATTACTAACTTTGAGCTCTTCCATGATAACTTAACTTGTGAATAGTTTGCACCTAATTGGCTAGGGAAGTTTGGTTTTCTCTTAATATCCTGTAACTGTAACTTTTCTACTAGCAATAATAATTTTATGAGGCTTTAAATCAAACTTGGTTAAATGGCAACTTTGTTCCTGTCTTGAGGGTTTTTGGAGTGAATCTTGCAGCTTTAAATGCTACAGTGTGTTGGTAACTTCAGAAAGCTCGTTGCACCAACAATTTCAAAACTCAAAAGTTGAACCCTCCCAATGAATTTAAAGGAGAAGATTTATCATCTCTATGGAGTATGGGGTAAAATGAAGTTTGCGACCAGATTACTAAAACTCCTAAATCCTAAGCCGACTCATGCTTATATGACTGTGGCAATCAACTCCTACTCTACTCGAACTACTGCACTCTAAATATCACTCTTGCATTTGCCTAAACGGACAACAATAGCATATTGCAATTGTTTTTATTTCAGGTTGAGGATCAATGCAAGAAATATATGGCTTCAAAATCCCTACCGAAATCACTATTGTAACTCCTTTACTGCAAATGAGGAAAAAAAACACATGCTACATTTCCTAAACATTCTCAAAGCATATTTCGATGAGCAATTTCATAACTGATAATCAAAAAATAAAATATAAAAATCAACAAAATTAATCACTCATGAAAGTATTTGCAAAAATTGGAAGAAAAAAATTATGCAAAAAAATAAATAAATGGGAAATTGTATTATTACCTCTGATATCGGCATTAATAATAAGAACATGGATAATAACCAAATGAATCCCAGGCCTTTAGAACAGAAGAATCATTAACATCACCACTAGCAGACAAATCAAGTTCCACGGCAACAACAATTATTAATCCTTCTTTATTTAATTGATTAATCTCTTCACAAAGAAACTTTAATCGATTGATTCTTCTAGCAGCTGCAACAATTTTACAACCGGCTTTTGCTAGATCTAGAAAAAACTAACAACCTATACCAGATGATGCACCAATTACCATCACTACTTTTTCTTTTAAATCTCTTCAAGGTTTCTTTTAAATGATTCTCCTTCTTCTCTTCATCACTCCCCATTGAATCGAATCCGAGATGAAATTTTGTCAAAATCTTATGTTGTCGTCTTTAATCGGAGTAGATGGAGAGTTTCGACAACTGAAACTGAAACCGACCATGAAGAAGAATGTGATGGGTATTTTTGTCACAAAAAAAACGCATTTTGGACTAAATCGTTCACTAAAAGACCAACTCGTTTTGGATTTTGTAAATTTGGACATCCTAGTACTAGGCTTGAGAGGAGAGGATTAGAGTGTCCAAAGCCCAAATACTTTGGGATTAATCGTTAATTTATACATTTGTTTATCTTAGTTAGGCGAATTTTGCATTTTTGCCCATCCCCACATGATTGGCCTAGGTTTCGGAGGGGTCTATATGCGAGTAATACAAAGTTGTGGTTCTATATATAATTTTATAAACTACTAAAGAAGACTGAGGAACCTAATTGCTCTCTACAGTAAGAAATTCAGTAATAAGAAAGAACAGAATCACAGAGGAAAAGGTTTTTAATGGATACGCAGCAAAACCATACGAGAACAAATTATCGTCTTTTATTATTAAGTCCAAATAGAATTACCGCACACAAATTCAGCCTCATCATTCACCAGTTATCTTAGCCTAGTCTCAAAGCCCTAACTTTTGTTCCGTTTTCATACATAATTTTTTTTTTTCATCGTTTCAACAATGAAGATACTTCGCAGGGATGTCACCTTAAATGGTCCTGGAAGTGTTAAGGTAAAACTGATTCAAGTATTCGATTTTTGAACCAAAAAAAAAAGAGTATTTTTAAACCCTTTTTTATTTTTCCTCTTCCTGTTATTTGCAGATGACTCCAGAGGAAGCAGATGATTTGTGGACTGCTTACAATTTGGTTGCTAAGGGAGACACTGTTTTATCTACTACAGTCAGGTATCCCCCTTTGGATAGATTTATACATTCAAAATTGTGGTCAAGTAGTCTTTACGGAGAAATTTTCACCACACGTTTCAATTCATAGTTTATGAGTTTCAGCGTAGGTGCTGTAAGATTGTTCTTTGAAGCACTGTTTACAATTTGTCACAGGAAAGTTATAAGAGATAACGCCACTGGGGGAAGGGATTCTGAGCGTATGAAGCTCAAGCTGGAAATTAGAGTTGAGGTAAACAAAGTTTACATCAATCTTTCATGAAAAAAAAGGAAGAATGTAATCTGATTATGTGCAATTCCCATTAATTTATTATTTTATTTCATTAATTTGCTAGCTTTTGTAGCACTAATCTGGTAAATAATATCTTCATTGCCAGTTAGATCATTTGTATTTCGTGTCGCTGTTTCCTTAATAATTCAGCTGACACTTTCTCTTTGTAACTTATTGTTCTTGTAGACTGTGGATTATGACAAAGAAGGGTCAGTCCTGCGCATACGTGGAAAGAATATATTGGAGAACGAACATGTGAAGGTAAGTCTTATAGTTTACCACCAAAACAAACTCATGTTCCTATGATGTTGCTGCTGCTGACACTTGGTCGTAATCAATTATAGATTGGGTCCTACCATACTCTAGAAATCGAGCTTCATCGACCTTTTGTCGTAAGAAAGGTATGCGTTGGAGGCCTATATAATTAAATTCTCACTTGATTGCTTTTATATCCAAAGTCCTTCGTTGTTGTGATTTTTACTACTTCTATTGCATTTATGTTTCTGTTGTCATCAATGCAATTGCAAGCATTATGCATGACTTGCTCCTTTGTACTTAGCTATATGCGTAAACTATGGCCTGCCTATTCCACCTTCTGCTTTCATCAATTCATATTTACCTGTGCTCATTTGTAATCATATCCAGAATCCAACTTCTTATGTTGGTTTATGTTTTCAATATGTTATGCGATATTACATGTTTGTTAGCAACATACAGCTAACGGTTACTTTTTACCTTTAGGTTGTATGGGACTCAATGGCAGTAGATATACTCAAGCAAGCCTCTGGTACTCTCTCTATCTCATTACATCAGCAGATTCAAATGGTTTTCTGTGTAGTATTTTCTTCTGGGTCCCCTTGTAAATGACTTAATGATAGACTATGGACAAATGAATATCTTCATAGAAAACAAAAACCTACTGTACATTTTCCGTTTGTGGAGTTTCACCTCCTCACTGTCTGCTTCACTTTGCTTGTCGTGTAGAAAAGTGACCTTGCCAAACTTATATGTTCGTTATATTTATATGAATGGTTGATAATCAGCCTTGCTAGGGTGCTAGCTACTTGTTAGCTATTTACTCAAGCTTAGGTGGATGGTGACCTACCCACCATCCTTAGAGCCTAGATCCTCGAGAGGGATAGTCTGTTGGGCTAAATGCAATTATCCGAGGGTGCTAGTGATGCCACGTCAGAAGTAACTAACGAGCATGTAGTTTTCTATCAAGCGCTTTCATACCAAATGTGATGGTTCAGAGAGTCAAAAACTATATGGCCGATGTCTTAATCACATTGTTGGTTACAATTTTATCTGAATTCTAGATTGTATGGATAATACTTTTAACATTCCTAATTGTGTAACTTCTAAAGCTCTTCAATATATTAATATTGTATGCATTGTCGATCACATCGCAGATCCTGGTGCAAGTGCCGACCTAGCCGTGGCTTTGATGCAAGAAGGATTAGCACACATATGCCTTATAGGCAGAAGGTATAAACATTTTACTGCGCATTATTTCGTATAGTGGCTGGTGGTACTGTTATAGCTAATTATATGTTAGGCAAGATTATTGCATGATGACCTTTTGGTTTCTCTCACTTTGCTACATTTAACATGCCTAATATTTTATAGTGTGACAACAACTCCTTCACGGATAGAAGCTTCTATACCCCGCAAGCATGGTCCAGCTATTGCTGGTTATGAGACGGTAAGCTGCTAGGTTTCTGTTATACACAGCCAGCATGTGGAACAGTTTCGCTTCAGTTCTCTGTGGATTGATGCTGAAGTCTCTTTAAAGGGTCAATATGTTGTTTCTCTGAGATCATAGTGTTGCTTTTTCCTTTTGCAGGCTTTGAATAAGTTCTTCGAGAATGTTTTACAGGTGAGCTTTATTATGTATTAACAATTTATTTTATATATTTTATTTTTTTAAAAAAATAAAATAAAAATTGGGCATTACTTACTTGCCCTAAAATTGAAGGTGTAGAATGTCGTTTCCTAACAGTGAAATTTTGTTTTCCTCAGAGTTTCCTTAAGAATGTCGATTTTAATGTTGTTCGGTGTGCTGTTATTGCAAGTCCTGGTTTCACCAAGGTACAATAAAATTTTCCAACATTTTTTCTTTTCGGTTCTTTTCTGATCATCGGAAATTAAAAGATTTTCATGGAAGTATGAAATATGTATGCTGGATGGATAACTGCAATTCTGGTTGTATAACCACTTCCAAAACCATATCCTTGATTTTACCTTTTTGATAGCTGTATAATTCATCTTTTAATTCAAGTGCTTGATATGCTGTAGGATCAATTCCATAAATACTTGCTTTTGGAGGCTGAAAGAAGACAGTTAAGGCCAATCATTGAAAATAAATCGCGTATACTTCTTGTGCACACGACCTCCGGATTCAAGTATGCTTAGTGTTGCTCCTTTGCTTTTGCTGTGCTAGAATTTTTAATGCCATAAGTAGCATATACCTTTATTTTTGATGCATTATTTCTTTGGCACATAGGCATAGTTTAAAGGAGGTTCTTGATGCCCCAAATGTCATGAATATGATTAAGGATACAAAAGCAGCACAAGAGGTGATGAAATCCCGACGCCTTCTCCTTTATGTAGCTATGTCTTTCTTCCGCAATTTTGTTTTTATCTTTCTTGTCTATTCTGTAATGTATATACAAATATATTAATAAAATTTTTGTAAAATTCTGTATGTAATCTCAGGTTCGTGCTCTCAAGGAATTCTTCAACATGCTATCAAATGTATGTTCAACCCTAATTTATTTCAAATTTGATTTGATTTCTAATTGGAAAATAGGAGTTTTGGTTAGATGGCTAGTGACCATCGCCACTTCAGATATTCATCGTCATTAGCATGCTTAACTTATGAATCTTGTGATTCGTGTATCTTTGTGTGCTGACTGACAAAAATATACAGTTCGACGAATAGTTATCGCTAGTATCGCTAACCTCTAGTATTGTGGGTTTCTTCCGAGTATCGTACCTTTTAATTACTGAAGCTGAACCGTGTTATCTTTTTCTAGGATCCGGATCGAGCTTGCTATGGTCCGAAGCATGTTGAGGTTGCGCACGAACGTATGGCTGTTCAGACTCTTCTAATTACTGATGATCTTTTCAGGTAAATGTTTGTGCAGCTTCTTAGAAGCATGCTTAAGATTATTCCAAACTCCTCAAGTGACATTTTTCTGAACTGATATTGGACAAATGGCCAAACTCCTCATACTCACATGACATCAAACTCGATGCCCCTCATACTATTAAAGGCCCATGTCATTGTCCATTGCTAAACTGGGTAATGTTTTTTTTTTTTTTTTTAAATAATCAGAAATTCGAATACAGCGACAAGGCAACAATATGTGGAATTGGTAAATTCGGTGAAGGATTCAGGAGGCAATGCTTTCATATTCTCTTCAATGCACGTGTCTGGAGAGCGTAAGTATATTACCTTCCAGTTATTTCCTTTGCTCCGATACTCTTGTAACGTGCTATTAAAGCTGGGTTAAATTTCGGACCAGGAAAGCCTGACTTTGTATAAGATCACATGTAGGTTTAGAGATCATGGAATAGTCGAGTTATGAGGATTTTTCAGATTTAAAATTTGGTTCTAGTCTTTCCACATTGTACTACAAAAGAGCAAAAGCTATATTTCTTTATGATTTTAATATTTAAACTGAATTTCTAACACCACATCTCGAAATAACAGAATTAGCACAATTGACGGGGATTGCGGCTATTCTACGTTTTCCTCTACCAGACCTGGAAGACATTGAGATGTGATGATGTTACCAAAGATTGTTGCAAAATAAAGTTCTATTCCCCCTCCTCTCTCATAAGCTGTAACATGTATGTACGATATATTTTCTTTAATTTCTCGCAGTCTCCTTTTAGTGTAATTTTATTTTTATCTTTTTAGTAATTTTTTTATTATAAGCTGGAGCAGTTAAGGTTTCCTTGTAATATTACCATTTTGATAGTGTTGAATTGGGTGTTGATCTACAATGCACTGATGTCATGATCAAATGGCAACTGCTGGGAGTGGATAATGATAGTAATGAAATACAAGTTTATCATTATTGAAAGATTGCTTTATCTCTATTATTATTATTAATATTATTATTTATGGATGTAGTAGTATTAAGGTGCTAGATTCCAGATTTCTATCTATTAGGAAATTTGTATACTATGGTTGAGTTTGAAACAGTGCAGTTATGGTTCAGGGCAGTCGGAGAGGAGTATCACCAATACAGCGAAGTTGGAGAATAAGTAGCAGGTCAAAAAGGGATGACATATAGAGGTTGTGAGACTGACAAAAACAGTTCTGATGAACAGGTTTTACAGGGAGAGCAGAATACCTGTGTGCAGGTGGAGGTTTATGGTGATGGGTTTAATGCTTCAGTTTATGATCATGGTTTGACAGGTATATGTAATGCCAGTAGGCAGGTGTGGATGGGGAAAAACGAGCCGCTGGTTTTTTGGGAAAGTGAAGAGTCGAGCGTGCTGTCGAGACTCCTCAGCCGGGGAAAATGTTAATCCTCACACAGATGCACCGCTGCAAAGGGGTGCTTAGATTCGGGAAATCAATCTGTATAACTCCGGCCTAAACCAAGACAATGGCCGTTTCAGAGTCAATTCGGTCGCAAAGAGGGAGATAAGTTGATCTGTAGGAGGGAAGCTGAGAGTTGTGTGGGATCAGTGATGATCAAGGATTGTGGGTGTGTTGAAGGTTTCTGCAATATTGCTGAACTGCTGAAGTTGAGTTCTGTGAATAAGTTTATATCGAGTTGTTGACTGATAATGATGATAATCGATGATTGATGATATTCGATCATTATGTTATCCTCGATTTAGACTTATTTATATTGCAAGAATGATGCACCACTGATCCCTGTAAGTGTGACGATTTCTTGAGTGAAAGAGTGGGAAAGTGGGAGATCGTGGTAAAGTCAGTTCCACGTTGTGTGGAGACTTGACTGATCGTGCACCCACTACTTTGCTAACTCCTTCAACCGTTTACACGACTTACGCACATTTCTTGCTGTGGATGAATCCATGTGCCGTAAACCGCCAGACCAAAACCCTAAGTGATATCCCCCATTTTTGACGTGATTGATATTTCACGAATCGTGGAGTCTGCAAGGCAGACGTGTATTAGTTGGTCAGTTGTTGACTGATTTAGACTGTGAGTCTAGTTTTGTTGAATCGAGCATAAGTGGTGAATGCTTAGTGATTCATGGATTGAACATGTAGTTCTCTGAGATGTCAATGAATTACTGACTAGAGCGCAAGTATTGCTCAACTCGACGAATTGCCGAATATTGAGAGTTTGTCGAGCAACTGAGCAAGTATTGCTCAATTCGACGAATTGCCGAATATCGAGAGTTTGTCGAGCAACTGAGCTAGTATTGCTCAATTCGACGAATTCGATAATTTTGGTGTGTAACTGAGCAAGTGTTGTTCAATTCAACAAAATACTGAATATTAGTAATTTGACGTGCAATTGAGCAAGTGTTGCTAAATTCGACAAACTACTGATGAATTACCGAATATTGATGGTTGGATCAATATTCGAGCAACTGAGCAAGTATTGCTCAATTCAAAGAATTATTTTACTGGTGCCGTGACCCAATAAAATATTAATCAAAAATATTGGTGAATTACCGAATATTATTAATTCGGATTGCTGAATCAACATAATTTTGTGTTTGAACTTGCTCAAAATGGTGATTCGTGGAGCGTTTGTTCGAAACCATAATTTTTGATCAATCCTTCATCAATTGGTGAATTGCTGAAAATTGGTCATGAGTGAGGAGGGACCGATCAAGAGAGCATGGGAAAGAACGATGATTAAATGCAGGTTTCATCATTTATTGAAATATTGCTGGATTCAGTATTAGCTGATAAAACCTAGGTATGAGAGATGAGGACCGACCAAGATAGCATGGGACCGGCTCTTGGTGGTCACGGGACCAATTGTTGGTAATTTGGAGAATCCCCCAGTTGGTTGGAGAGAGTTCGGGCCCAGTATGAGCAGTTGAGCAAATTAGGTCAGAATTATGAAAACCTGTGAGACTGGCTTTGTGCAAGACCTAGGAATGACTCTGGTCGGTCATGAAGGCATGCACATGTTGTCGTGGTGTCCGTGTTTCCATACTGAGAGTTTCAGTATTTTCTAATGCGCCTTCGAGCAACATAGTGAATTTTCAGAAGAGTTTTATCTTGACTGAGAATTCTCAATTTTTGTTGGAATGAGCATGTATGCTCAATTCATCAATATTTTGAGAATATTAAAATAAAAGTGTTTTAATATTTAAAATTTCCGTGAGAGGCTAGCCAGTCGTGTGACTATGTTGGCTTTTGGTTTTTCGTGATTTGAGCAATATTCGAGAAAATATGGAGAAATCATGAATTTTGCTCAAACCCCAGGAGTTTCATGAATTAAGGAAAATAATAATTTTGAAAGATTAGGGATTGCAAGGTGTGGGACCGGCCATGGCTAGGGCATGGCCGGCCGGCTAGGTTGCCCGGTCCCGCACACCTTTCCCTATTTTATTATTTTTCATGAATCCTCGAAGTTATGGAGAATCCACGAGTTTTTGTTGAAACGGAGGAGTTTCGTGAGATTAGGGAATAATAGTTATAAAAAGCTAAGGATTGTGAGGTGTGGGACCGGCCACGACTTAGGCATGGCCGGCCGGTTAGGTTGCCCGGTCCCGCACACCTCTTCTTATTTTATAATATTATTTCGTGAATCCACCAAGTTATGGAGAATTCACGAGTTTTGCAAAAACAAGAAAAGTTGCTAAAACCAAGGAGTTTTCGTGAGTTCACGAAATAACAAAAAATAAGGAAAATAATGGGAGAGGCACGGACCGACCATGGCTAGGGCACCGGCCGACCGACTGGTGGGCCCTGCCTTGGGCGCTTCTTATTATTTTATTAATATTTATTGTTTTCTCCTGTTTTGCGAAGGATTCCTCATTATTTCATATTTTTGGACACTCGTTCGTGCATCCGGGTGCTCAGTCGTGCATCATTGTCGAGTACACTCGCACCATTTTTGTGGGGCTTACTCAGTGATGGTCCAGATTCCCGGTTGTTGGGTATTTATTACTGATTTATGAAATTCAGTGGAGAATAATTCATGAAACTGAGTAATAAGATGAGTAGTTATTTATTATCAATCCATAAAATCAGCAGCGGATTGGACTATGGATTCAGAATAATAAAATGATAATTTCATCACCATCTCATGGAATCCCACATTTGACCACAAAATCGGAGTAATGAAATGAGCGGTGATATTACCATTCCATGGGACCGTGGTGATTCGACCATGAAATCGGAGTAATATCTATTACCATTTCATGAGATCAGTCGTGGATTCGATCATGAAATCAGAGTAATAAAATAAGTGGTGATATTACCATTTCATGAGATCAGCTGTGGATTCGACCATGAAATCGGAGTAACGTCTATTACCATTTCATGAGATCAGGCGTGGATTCGATCATGAAATCGGAGTAATACATTTATCTATTACCATTTCGATCATGAAATAGGAGTAATGAGATAAGATAGATTATCTTCTAGGAATTCAGTGGTGAATATGACCTAGAATTTAATCTCTTGCGTATATTCAGTAAATCAGCGAGTGTTGCTAATGTCCCGAAGACGTTTTGCCCTCTCAACATTTCATGTATGGAGGACCGCCTGAGTCTATACACGGGTCTCTCTACATAGTCAGGAACAGTGAGTATCACCGTCCTGAAGACGTTATTGCTCTCAATCTTACGGAGAACCGCCCAATTGTTCTTCTATGTAAAAGCGAATTCCTCTATGTAGTCAGGGAACAGTGAGTGTTACCGGCATCCTGAAGGCGTTAAGCTCTCAATCTTACGGAGAACCGCCCAATTACGTAATTCTACATAGAGACTATGATGAAATGCCCGGTATCGAACGCTCCGGAGAGGCCTTTCGAGCGACATATGCATCATACTTCGTAAAACACGAATCGTCACATGGATCCCTGAAACCATGTCAGAAACATGCAATATCATGATTTTACGGTTTTGACCTTTGTTGAAAATCCACCGTCTTAAACGGGCTATATAATACAGATTCTTCTTATGAAAACTGTATAGCCAGGCTGCGACACGTGTTCTTAATCTTAACGATGCAATGCAAACACTATGTAAAACAAATAGAAAATTGATAGATTGGAGAACGTAGAATATTCTCAGTGCTTAGAATGATCAATGAAAATACTGCATCGACAATCGGCCACGTTCCCATATGGACAATGTCAGCTATGATTGTGACATCACTGGTGCCGTCTGGGTTCTTGCTTTCTTTTCTTCCTTTTTTTACTTTTTGTTGTTTTACGGTGAAAACATTTCTTGCCAGTTCCTGTTAAAATCCTATGCAACTGTTGCTGTTTGTGTATACTCCTGGACATCCATTTTAGCAATCTACTACAGGGTGACTTTACCGACGGTAATTCTGATCATATTTAAATTTTTGACCTAATCTACTCCTAATCTGGCCCTGAGATGAGAAATACTTTCCAGTCTTTCCTGTAAGAAACACAAACAAATCTGCAACCGGAATTGGCACAACTGTTGCTCATGTGTTCAAGCCACTGGATGCATATGGTGCCCATCCATAAAAGCTCAACAGTAAATGCTGTATGATTTCGCAGGTTACAGACTTACAGTCGACACAATATAGTTGGCTCCAGTCATGCGCCATATGGCTAACATGCTGGGTCAAACTCACCGCGGTTTACAACCTACTCCTCCTTATGTTCATTTCATACGCCTGTCAAGGTATCATCATTTTACAAAGTAAAATCAACACTTGGCTGTGTCAATTACATGCAAATGCAACAGCAGTTTTGGTGGCGGAAAAAACTAAGTCCCAACCAATACCCTAACAACCTCACACCAGTCTGATTAGTGCCACCAAACCAGAAACAGAAATATCATATTTTCGCCGTTGATTCTTACTTGTACAAGTTAGCTAAACAGCATCGACTATACTAGATAACTATCTTTTCTGACTACAAATTAACCGCAAGTTTCGTTTTCAGCCTCTTACATATCTTCTCCTCCTCTTCTTCCTTTCTCACTCTGTTTTTCTCTCTAACCAGTAGACTCATCAGTACTATAAGATAATAAAAATGCGAAACCCTAATTTCTGGAGTTGCTGATTTTTTTTCTTTTTTCTTATCATCTTTCAAGCAAAATTGGGCCTCTTTAATAACTCCAATGGCTTCAATTTCAAGTGTTTGTTTGACGAAGCCAATTCTTCATCAATTACAAAATTCGTCATTGAATTCTTCGAAATTGAGTTCTAGACTTATTTACCACAACAATGGGTATCCGAAATTGAAGCTAAAGAAGAGATTTACTGGTCCATATGCATACTGTTCGACTTCCTCAACATCGTATATGGGCGGAATGGGAGATTCATCGTCAGTTGGGAGAAGAAAATCTGTATCTTTGAATGTTACAGATGATGATGAAGAAGATCGAGTTGAAGAAAAGAAAGATTCTTCTCAGATTTTATCAGCAATGCTTCCTTTTATTGTTGCTGGTACCGCTGTTTTAGCTCTTGTTCATCCAACTACTTTCACATGGTAAGATTAATCCGTTCGTTCTTATAAATTACAGTAGATTTTTTTTTCCGGTTCTGTTCGGATAACCATTTCTTACTTGGCGCGAATATGGTGATACTTACTATTATTTGGTTCTTATCAAACTAGGCCTCAATTTTAAATTCTTAAATTCAAGAATTTAGAGTTCTTTATTAACTGAAAGGGAAAAGGAGAAGTGTATTTATATTGAGAACATTTATTGCTTTATTTTCAAGTTAAGGAAAAAAAAGTATGACTCTTGATTCTTCAACTTGTTATTACATGATAGGGTATCAAAAGAGTACTACGCCCCAGCCCTTGGTGGAATCATGTTGTCAATTGGAATTAAACTATCTATCGATGATTTCGCTCTTGCACTCAAGAGGTGAAGTTCGTGTCTTATTTGTATCCACTATATGAAGTGTTTTTGTCTTGTTTTTCAATGTCATTCGGGACTTTCTCTTTCTTTCTTGCAGACCTTTACCTTTATCTGTTGGATTTATCGTGCAATATTTGCTGAAACCGGTTGTGGGTATACTGATTGCAAGTGCATGTGGAGTGCCCCCAATGTTCTATTCTGGTTTCATCCTTACCTGTTGTGTCGCTGGAGCTCAGCTTTCGAGTTATGCAAGCTTTTTGAGCAAAGGAGATGTGGCGTTGAGCATTCTTTTGACGAGCTCAACTACTATAGCTTCTGTCATTGTTACTCCTCTCCTTACTGGATTGCTTATTGGGTCTGTCGTTCCAGTTGATCCAATCGCAATGTCCAAGTCTATATTGCAGGTAAAAGAAACACTATTTCTAGTGCATTCACGGATCATTGTATATATATTTTTTCTTTATCAGTCAGTAGTAATATGGTGCTGACGAGTTCCCATCTCAATTTTTTCTTTATCAGTCAGTAGTAATATGGTGCTGACGAGTTCCCATCTCAGGTCGCTCGTACCATCACCCAAATATTTTACCACTTTACTAGAGAGGCACCTACATAGATGAATATTTCTTGATTTTTTCTATATCCTTAATTTTTGGGGGTTTATTTCAGGTTGTGCTTGTGCCAATCACTCTTGGGCTTGTGCTTAACACTTATGCAAAATCAGTTGTTAAAGTAATTCGTCCAGTGATGCCTTTTGTTGCCATGATTTGTACTTCACTGTGTATAGGAAGCCCTCTAGCAATAAACCGAACTCAGATCTTGTCGACACAGGGTCTCCAATTGATTCTACCCATTCTGATTTTCCATTCAGTTGCTTTTACAGTTGGATACTGGGTAGCAAAATTTCCATTATTCAGGTAAATTACATCCAGATTTCGAAATTGTTGGGTTGCAGCATGTCTCAAATGGATCTGTACACATGTTAAGTTCATCAGGTTATAGAGGCATCTGTATAATTTTGACAATGCGTATATATTGAGTCTGAGCATGGCCATCCCTACAATATGATCATTAGTGACTGAATCAAGTCCTGAATCTAAACACCTGAATCTATGGTTTTGAAGTGGTTTTCTTCCATTCCGAAGCCTTTCCATTGCTGACCTAGATGGTAGTACACTTGTCTGTCGAGGAACTTTTCACATCTTCTGTTTTGTGTCCATAAGTTGTTACTTGCTAGTACTATTTTGTCTTCATTGCCTAGCCGATACTGAATTTTGCTTTTGTTTTATAGGCAAGATGAGGGAGTGTGTCGAACAATATCATTGTGTACTGGAATGCAAAGCTCAACTCTTGCAGGTCTTCTCGCTTCACAGTTCTTAGGTAGCAGCCATGCTGTCCCTCCTGCATGCTCGGTCGTAACCATGGCAATTATGGGTCTCTGTCTTGCTTCTTTCTGGGGAAATGATTACAGAATTAGAGACCTTCCACGGCTTTTCCTCCCACAAACTGGTTCCACTGTTGAAGGCTTAACGAACTAAGTATCAAACTCCTTTGTTAACTCACTTCATTGAAGATCATCATTGATACCTTGCTATGCTTTGCACATGAAATCAATACCTAAATAGACATGCATCATCCATCTGATGGATGCGACCAGAAAGGATCCAACCATGAACGATATCTATCATCTTCAACAGAAGGTGAAGTAAACAAATGACATCATACATGATACTTGTAGTAAGATTATAGGATACATAAATGGGAAATAGGATGGGAATACATTT
The DNA here is from genome assembly GCF_003573695.1 of Papaver somniferum. Lineage (NCBI taxonomy): Eukaryota > Viridiplantae > Streptophyta > Magnoliopsida > Ranunculales > Papaveraceae > Papaver > Papaver somniferum. The sequence continues at coordinate 6,705,686 of NW_020622934.1, forward strand.
AGGTTTGGATACATGGTCACTAGTGGTAAAAAATTTACGTAGTTTCTTAACCATTTTATTCATAGTCATAGCATAGATGTAGCTAACAGGTTTGGTATTCAGTTGTAGCTCTAATTTCTGTACCTCAATAAGAGTGTCTGTTTTCATATTCTTATCCTTTTGTTTGTTGTTACACTTCTTCCGCGTTTTAGCATTGCGACACCTTAAACAAAAGCATCTTGATCATATTTTCTAAGTCATACCTTTGACGACTCATGTTGAGCATTAGCCTCACAGGCCACCGCCTAAACAGCGAAGAAAAATATACATTACACCATGGAATATGAACTATAAGTTCTAGCACAAAAACCCTAAAATCATCATAAAAGCATTTCTAAAATTTGTGTCAGTCAATAGAGAGTTATGTTATTGGATCATGACTTTCTAAAAGTCTGAGTTCTTCAAAATCTCAAACAATTTATGTTATTCGTAATTCGTTGTTATTGGATTTGGAATTTAAAATCAATGATTTATGGTTTTGTGAGACTTGCATAGACTTTTAGTACCAAACATACCATAAATGGCTAAAAAAGAGACTTTTATTACCAAAAATACCATAAATGGCTAAAAATAAGTCACTCCTAAGTAGGTGATATTTTGAGAGACTTTGTTCTTTCTTTTTTCTTTAAGGATTAAATATCAAAATTTTAAAAATAATAACCAAATAAGCTACATTTAAACTCATAAAAAATGAAGAAAAAAAATTGTTGTCTTCCAAAACCCAATAAGTTTACTAGAGATTCAAATCCCTTTTGTTCATCTCGTTTTGATTTTATTGGAAAAATGGTTACAATTTCTGTTAGCAATGCATGGAGTAATACATTTTCATCGAGGTGTTCATATATTCATTTTGTAAAATAAATAAATATATTGTTTGTCTCATGTGGGTAAGCTGAAATTGATATATGATTTATTGTCTCAATGAATCACCATAATTCCTTGAAAATCATTCAGAGAGTCTCTCAAAATCTCTAAACTCACGGAGAGTCATCCAAAATCTATTGCATAAAAAGTCTCTGAATATCTCTATTAATCTCAATTGACTAACCCCTGTAAGTCTCACATGAAATTGGCTGGTAGCTCGCGGGTTGGCCCTAGCCTAACTTGTTTTACGACGGGTTCATATATGACAATCCTAACCCGACCTGTTTGGCTAATAAGTTGAGCCGGGTTGAACAAGCCTGATTAGGATTAATATGCGAGTCGGGTTAGAAACTGACAACTCCATGCCGGTTAGGTTTAATCCCTGATGCGGATGCATATTGTGCTTGCATCATTGTCTTGCACCACCCATTCAAGCATAGAGTATGCCTTGAACATGAACATAAGTCATTGCAAACTTATTTTTAGCTTCTTTACTTCGCTTAGGCATTGCTGAAGGCATGTATTGACTTTGCTCGCGCCAAGGGTGTATCTGCCAGGCTCATGTCATACTTGTCTTGTATCATTCTTTATGATGCAAGTGGCTTATGAAAGCTCTCCTAACTTGTATAACAGTTTAGATTACTTCTTTCGCAATGCCCAAACTCGCAATTGGTGCATGTCCGCCTCGAACGACTTGATAGGAAGTATGAGCATCTAAAGAATGAACTACAACTTACCTCATCAAGTATAGCAACAGTCATATCTTGCATCTCGTTGTCGATCCAGATGATATGAGTTACCGTAGTGTCGCAATTATCTCACAATTAGATGATATGAGCGACAAGGTGTTGGACCACTAATGCTGCAACTCATTGTGGTTGCCTACCTACCCTCCTCCATGGATCTAAGGTATCAAGCACGATTGTAAGTCATCAATGTCGGGACAAGCAGCTAAAACCAACTCGTATTGCAAGACCAAATCCACGCAAAGCCTAGTGCGTATAAGTGAAAGGGTCTTTCGCAAGATATGCATAAGATTGTGCATAACCAATACTTCCTCGTGTAAGTTTCCTTGAGTAAGGTCATCGAGTAAGTTTCTTTGAGTAAGCTTTCTCTATTTCCAACCAAATAACACCTCTGTATTGTTGCCATTTTTACAAATATAGATTATGAAGAGGATGTACATTCACCAAGTACCATCCTCAAGTAAGCTTCCTCGGGTAAAATTCCTAGAAAAGGAGAGGGTACAAAGTACACCATCAACTTTTTCGTTTGGCAACCTATATGGACAAAACCTAATACAACTGCAAGTAGACCAACTTAGTGATCCTTGATAATATGAGTATAAAGTTTATATCTCTATCTCTTCTCAATCAAAAAATTTAGACAAAGGATTCCGTGAACCTGATTATTAAGAAGAGTACTTGGACGATCTCAAAAATTAATATCCAAGATCTAGTCATATCCAAAAATTCAGATCAGAATTATGCCAAGTTTGGAACTTGTTATCTATCTTTCAAGATAAGAATTCTACAAGAAACAAGTCTCGCAATCGATCTTAATAATATGGACGTATCTACTATAATTAAATACGTACTACTTGTGTAAATCATATCATAAAAATAAATTGTATAACAGAAAAAGGAAAAACACAAAACACAAGAAGTTTTATTAATGAGGCAACCACAATAGCAGAAAAACCCCGAGACCTCATCCAGCTTTGAACACGAAACTGTAGTAAGCCGCTACAAACACTAGCCTGCTGTCAGACTTCCAAAGAGAATGTAGTTGAGACCGAATCCACTCTCCAAGAGATTTATTTGCAGTTGTTCTCCTTATGTCTCTTGAACTTCGCAAGGCTCTACACAATTGATTCCCTTGGCTGACATCCTTTACAGCCTAAGAGCTGCTTCAACTTAAGTGAAGGCTTTTGATCCCAATCTGCCTCTAACAGGTAAGCCTATTTGATTTCCCCTTAGATCAAAGATCAAGGCTTGTGAATATATTTGCAATAGACAAAGCTTGCAAATCTCACAAATCCGGAATACTTGCACTTAGTTAACTGATAAGCCTGGATTCTTAATTAATCACCTCTCAAGAACAATCGTGAACTAATCAATTATGAATAGTTTTCAGATATATATATATATCTTGAGGAATCACAAAGTCTGAGACGAAGAAAACTTTGTGATTTTTATCTATCTTGCCTGAAAGAGATTACGAAAACCTATAATAGAAAAGCAATACCAAGATACACAAACTATCAAGGTAAAGATAGTCGGACCTGGCTTCACGAATCCCTAGGTGAATTTTTTAAATCGTAGACCTAATTATGTTTCTCAGAGAAAACCTAGATGAATAGAGGACGACTCTAGCAATCAACTCGCACATAAAGTGTCGAGTATTGAATTTGCTAGTTGAAAGAGCATCTCTATTTATAGATGTTCATGACTTGGGGTTGCCTAGAATTCACGCTAAGATAACTTGAGATTCAAGCAAACACTTTCCGTGTTTAAATAAAATTATAATTAGAGTTTCAAGTAAGCATGTAAGAAGTTAGTCTTGAAATCACATAGAAGATTATACACAGTGGTCCGGTTACAGAACTGCGTATAGTGACCGTTCTTTGGCAAATATGCCACATGAACTATTAAGCAATATGATGTTCATTTAGACACTTAGGAATTTAATCATGATCTACATACACAAGGTGTTTTAGTGCTCAAAGATGTCTTAAAGGTGTTTATGAGAGTCATAACAATGCTAAATATATTTAAAAAATAAATCTTTGAGCATCTGTTAAACATTCACTAGCTGGGACTGTGGTGAAACGGTTCGTGAACCATTAGGCTGTTCATGAATCCCGAGTACTATAGTTCGTGAACCCGGTTCGCCAACTGTTTTGCGGCTCGTGAACTCAGATGACAACAATTTACGAACCGGGTTCGCCAAATGTTAGCTTGTCACAAAAATCGTGTAACCACAGTTCGTGAACTGGGTTGATGAATTGTCTCCTTCTGAACTGTAAGGTTTGTTTTGAACTAGTATTGTTAAGGACCTATGAACATCCAATGCTTGAATCATATTTCAGGATGTTTAACAAAACAAGCTTGACTCCAAATTTCTTCTTTACAGTATATCTACTAGAAGTCATATGACATAGTATCAAATAGATAGAATGGTAAAGCTTGTGAGTAAAAAGAATGGTTGAGTCTTCACATACCTTATTGATGAAGTTCTCAAAATGTCTTTATCGATCTTCAGTCTTCGAGGGTGATGTATGATACTCAACTACCAACTTTATACCTAGTCCGAGACTTGACTTAATAGACTAGAAATCAAGATATAGTTTTGTTCATCTAATATTGACAACAAGCTTGAGATAGCAAAACTTGTGGGTTCAATCGAGAAGTGCTATATAACATTCCTCTAGTAAACTTCCTCGGTTAAGCAACGCGTCATAATGATGCTTTCTCATCATATACAATATGCTCTACCGGCTAAGCTATAAGCTTAATGACATATTCCCCCTTAATGCACCTTAAATCAACTACCTCTCCCTATATATCTTATCGACATTTCTACAAATATAAATTACGTGGAGGATGGCATTCACCAAGTACCAATTCCTTGGGGAACATCCTCATCTTCCTTCAGGAAACTTCCTCGGGAAACATCCTCAACTTCATTAAGTAAGGAACATAAGGACAATGATTTTTTTTTTTTGGGAAGCATCACAACATAACAACACTATATTATCATTAATGCTTCCACGAGTGAGTAACATGGGTAAATATTGCTTCCTCGAGTAAGGGACAAGCATGATGATGCCGTAGCTACACGATCGATGCTTCAAAAGTAAGATTTACAAGCTTAAGATGAGGTTTCATCTTGTTCAATGACACATCTTTGAGCATGCATTATGCAAAAAGTGCAGGTGTTACAACTTGTGAGTTTTTTTTTTCTTCTTCAATTTTATTTGGTATAAGAATCGGTATAGACTTTTTATATGTGCAAGTCCATACATAATCTTTGTTTTGGGAATGTATGCTTCCAGCTCTCTCAAACAGTGAAAAAAAATCCAAACCCAAACGGCTAGAGCTCATTTGCTCATATTTTCTCTTTTTAGAAGCATATTTCAACAAATCAAATTATCAACAACCTCTTCTTTTCTTCCTCGTTTAATTGATAAATTTAGGTTTTCTTGTTTGATTTTATTTTTCGGCACTTGTGTAAGTGCTTTTCCCCCCTTTTGGATCTATAATTTTTTGCTATGATTTCAATATTTACAAGTGATTTGTTTGATTAAACTAGTGTTTCAGTCTTGGGTATCAGAGTAATCGAAAGGTACATTAAATACAATGGAGGAGATAGTGTAGTTGATTTGGCACGTTTGACACATCTATTTAGAGTTTTATTACAAATTACCCAATTCGTTGAATTAACCTAAAAAATATCATAGGAATACGATCCTTAATAATTCATATTGCTAGTAATTTTTGAGCGTTGTTCAACTATACCTATTGTGTTATTAGTATAACCCATTTTTTTTAAATTTTTTTTTGCGTAGTTTTTTACATTTTCTTTCCTTCAACGGAAGGAAGAATGTCCAAGCACAACTTTTGGCTGGATTTTTTTTCTTTTTTTATAGTATGGATGGATTATTTATTCTTTTAGTATTTATAGCCTGTTTATATATAATTTCCGAAGTTGTTTTTTTGATTTCTACAAATAAAAAAGTTTAAAATTAATTTGGATACGCAATTTCAAAATAAATTCTAAAACAAAAATATTGACTTTTTATGAAGTAAAAATATTTTGTTTTATACTTTTTATATTCGGTAGTGTTATTCAGCTCCCTATCCTCCACCTCCCTACTCTGCTCCCTCCAATCTAAACCTCACATTTGAAAAATGGTGAACGCCACCTATACTTGAATGTGATTCAAATCCTAAATATATGGTGTACAATGTAGATTGGAGGGAGCAGAGAAGGAGGTGGAGAGTAGGGAGGTGAAAAACATTTCAATTTATATTTAGCACGCCATTAGTATTTTTTATTTTAAATTCAAAAGGTGTTTTCCTTTTCTTATTTATTTACAATATTCAGTAAAAAAACTTAAAAATAAAATAAAATAAAATAAAATATACAATATGTTCTTTTTCCCCCGAACTATAAAGTGTAATCGTATGCGTGGAACCAAAGGATAGGCTGAAGTCCGCTCCTCTCTGAATTAAAGGTGCCTTCAACACATTGTAATAGACGAAAATACCCTCCTGAATGTTAGGGTTTTAAATGAAAAGGATTATATTGTAGGTAGAGAGAGTGAAAGGAGCTGAAGGAAACAGAAACAACTAGTTCTTCCGCCGTTCAGCCAAGATGGGTATGAATCCTCCTCCTAAATCTCCATGTCTTTGAAGAATCATCTTCCTTAGACTCATCAAATCAATACTCGTCTTTGTTTCTCATGGATTCTTCTTATCTTTTCAACTTTCAGGTATCTCTCGAGATTCTATGCACAAGAGGCGCGCTACAGGAGGGAAGAAGAAGGCGTGGAGGAAGAAGCGAAAGTAAGCTTTCTTTACTTGTCTATAGATTCATTTTCTTATCGATTTATAAATGGATAGATTGATAGAAAGTTCGGTATGCGAGTTTGTTTTTCTACATAGTACTCACATATCTTTCTAATGCTGATCTGATATCGTAGATGTAAATTTGATTTATTAGTGGATGTAATCTTAAACCTAGATGTATATTTATATATTTGCTTTCTCTAAGCTATGTATTTGAGATCGATTTGCTGGTTTATAGTTTTCTCAAGTTTAGTAGTGTTTATAGGAAGCTGAGTCATTCAAGGGAAGGGTTTAATTTTTATTATTTTTTGATTTTCTTATTATTAGGTTTTGAGTTTTTTACTCTTTGTAAAATTTTTGGTTCATGATTAGTACAATCGATGATGAATTATTGTCCTATTTCCTGATGTATATGTGATTATCATAACAAATATCACCATCTTTCGACTGAGATTGTACACTTGAACTAGTTTCTTTGCTTACCCTATTTTTTGCGATGTTTATTTTGTAAAAAGGTTTTTGGTTAACTATGGTAAATTACTAGTACGTTCTTTAGCAGTCCTTTTCCTTGTATTATAAACTATATCAATTGATATGGAGTTTTAAAATATAATTTTAAATCTTTTGTCACTGGAGTTTCCCTCTATTATTGCTTTTGCTTATCCAGTAATTTGGTTTATCTTGAAAATGTTCTAGTGATTACTGGGATTTTTGTAGCAGTAGATATGCATCAGTGATATATTTTGCTTATGTTCGATTGCCTTTAAATTGAATTGCTGTACTTGACCTCGATGTTTTGGAATGTTCATAAGGGATTTGTATAAGAAAGCTTGTCATTCACAATATCTATGTACTCTTATCATAAATGCTATTGTTTGGAAGTTTGCTTGATGTTCAATTTTGTTGGTTCTTCTAGGTACGAGCTCGGTCGTCAGCCCGCTAACACCAAGCTGTCAAGCAACAAGACAGTGAGGAGAGTACGTGTTAGAGGAGGTAATGTAAAGTGGAGGGCACTCCGATTGGATACTGGAAATTACTCATGGGGAAGTGAAACCGTTACTCGTAAGACCCGTATTCTTGATGTCGTGTACAATGCGTCAAACAATGAGCTTGTCAGGACACAGACATTAGTGAAGAGCGCTATTGTTCAAGTTGATGCTGCTCCTTTCAAGCAATGGTACCTTCAGCACTATGGTCTTGACATCGGAAGGAAGAAGAAGACTGCTGCCAAGAAGGAAACCACTGAGGTAACATCTTCTGTTTCTGTTAGTTGTATATCATGAAATGTAATTGTGCATCTAGCTTATAAGTTTGTTTCTGTATTAAATTTGTTCTTGAGCTTTTGTCCTTTGTATGGCATTCTTAGGCAACTGATTTTTCTATCTTTCTATTCAAAATTTGCAGGAGGGAGATGCTGCTGCAGCAGAAGAAGCAAAGAAGAGTAACCATGTAATCAGGAAAGTTGAGAAGCGTCAGGTGGATCACAAACTTGACCCTCATATTGAAGAGCAGTTTAGTGGAGGCAGACTATTGGCCTGCATTTCATCTCGCCCTGGACAATGTGGTAGAGCTGATGGGTAAGTTGCATTGAAGAAAACCCTCAGTTTTTAGGTTTTTGGTAAATTCCTCCTATAGATAACATGTTAACCAGTGCACTCATCTAAATGGTTTGGGAATTTATTCAGGTACATCTTGGAAGGAAAGGAGCTTGAATTTTACATGAAGAAGCTACAAAAGAAGAAGGGCAAGGGTGCTGCTGCTTAAACAACCCGACTATTATTGCGTGTGGGAGGTTTTTAGCTTTTGTGATGATAGTGCTTCTTAATTATCAAGACGTCCTTTTTGTGTTTCATTCTCAAGTCGTAGGATAAAGAGGAAGGATTGACATCAAAGATTCTCCTAAGTTTTGTTATTCTGAATTAGTAGAGATGAAATGCTGTTTTTATTACTTACTATATTTTCCAAACATGCGCGCGTTTTTCTTCATTAGACATAACAGATCTGGGATCTTTGTTTTCAATTTCTATCTACCTGGCTGGCTGGCTGGCTGGGATAACCAAAAACGGAGTAAAACCATTCCCTTCTTGAGAACCTCATGCCTGCTTAGATTGGTCACATGGTTGTCACCTTTTTTGGGCACTTAGATTTCCAATGTTGGACATCTATATGAAGAACACTGGCAGCGATGTCTTGGGTTCCAGTTTTGTTTACAGGTTACATCAGATGACTCGAAGCCACAACAACGTAGTTGTTCACCCTTACGTTGATTTACCTCTGTTGGAGTAAGTATTCTTGATTATTCTGTGCGTAGAGTTGTTTTTTACAGTCCGGAATCACAAAGAGGGGTTTAGAGGTATGAACTAAATACAAGGAGGAATATTACTGAAACGCAGTATGTCAACTGGTACAAGTCAATTACGAAGCCTGTAATTGGGACACAGAACATGCACGTATATGGGTTTGATTTCCCAGGGTTATCAAACATGTCCCATGACCTAAATATCGTTCCTAGCCAACCACCTCCAAAAGAGCCAAGCTTTATGACTTATCCTAAGACAGGTGCAAGTTCTTCATCATCTTCGTCAAATATGCCCGGAATTCGTTGGGAGCTGCAAAGTATTACTTCACAAGGTGAGCCAACCACGATCCCCATTGTTTCGGAAGATATGGACTGTGATTTTCCTTACTACAATGTCACTGCCAGTGACGAAGAGTTGTGGAGGCAACTCAACGATTTGTATTGGCTGAATCGGTAAGTAGAGGCATTGCACTTGGAACAACTACGAAAATGGCAGACAAACACAATGTTTGAATTGAGTCCAATTGTAAACGATAATGGGAGGCGGTCACATTCTTCCGATTCCACCAGGAGCAACAGATCATGGCACGATAGTGAAGAAATAGTGGTGGGAGAAACACAAGCACGAAAGAGTTCTTCACCACATGTACAACACAATACTTCACCACATGTATCTCAACCTCGGGCATTTCGGCTTGAAACTGGGCGCATTTCATCATCATTCTCGCCCTACAACCCAAATGTGCCCTACAACCCAAATGAATGCTACACACCAACACCACAACAATAACAAACCTCTTATATGCTTGGAGGACCGAGTACACAGAGTGCTTTCCAATCGCCTAATTTTGTTCAACCAGGTCTATCCCCAGGTCTATCAACAATTGGAAATTTATATAATATGTTGGCAATTGGGGATTTCCCAGGTCTATCCCCAGGACTTTCTGAATTATTGGCTACAGAAAATAACAATGGGGGAGCTAGAGATAAGGGACATTAGAGAGATTATTGTAATTTTTAATTCTGCTACATTTGTAGTTTTAGTTTTGCAAGTACGACAGTCTTAACTAAATAAAATTACATATGTTTAAAATTAAGCTTTATACATTGGCTTCACTAAATTACGACGGACTACATTACATTAGCTTCACTAATGAGAAGAAGTACTAGGTGGAACAACAACTACAAAGAAGGGGTTGAAACTGTTCAACACCTTAAGGATTTTGTTACCATCTCAACATCAGTTTCACCTCTCAGTCAATATCGATTTGCTTGTATGGTTAAAGCTACAAACTTACTTACTTCTTTCTTAATTGTACCAAAACGATTTTCTATGTCGCATATAGCACGACGAATCGGATTACGAGTGTCACTGCAGAACCCATCGTGAATAACCGCCCAGAAATTCACCCATGGATAGTTTGCCGAAGCAAGCTGAGTAAATAAAAAAACATAGTTTCTGCAAATAGATTCATCTTCTTCTTTAGTATACAAATCTCGCTGAACTAACATGGGCCGAGACATATTCAATCAAGAATTGAGAGTGAAGAATGTGTAGAATGTTTGAATTCAGAGTTGAAATGAGGAGTATTTATAGAATTCAAAAATTATAGCCGTTGGATCACAAGATTTTTCAGCCGTTCAGATTGAGTCGTTGGCGCCTTTGGGTCAAACGCTGGCGTTTCTAGGATGAACGCTGGCGCTTGAAATAAAAATGCGCGTTGGAAGTACAAGCGCTGGCGTCTTTGTTTCACACGCCAGCATTTTTGGCAAGCTCGCCCGGCCTTACCACATGCGTGCGTTGGGTGGTCCATCTCGATGTTCAAATCAACAAATATATTGATTTGAACATTCATTTTTCATGTTTGTTGATTCCATAGTGGGAGCAAAATGAACAAACTTGGAGTTTGTTCATTCCGTTTGGAACTACTCTTAGTACATTAAATGCTTTACTTCCTAATGATGTTGTGACTGAAATCCGTAAAATCAAACTACCTATGATTGGAGAGTACAATCACAACCAAAAATCTTACACTTTTGGTGGAAGTGTCTTCCCCAAAGTTTACCAATTACTGATTAAATTAATAGATTTTTGTATAACATTGAAATTGTTTGTCCTCTATGTGGAATCCATGATGAGTATATGCATCATCCGTTTGTTCAATGTGATGTGGTAAAACGAATTTGGTTTGCAATGGATAATAACTTAACCGACTCTTTAAATTTTGTGAATTACAATGAGTGGCTAAGCAATTTGTTTACATCTAAGAACTTTGGTGAGACTCTAATGCAGGAGAAAATCAGGTTTGTAGCCTGCATTTTGTGTCACATCAGGAAATTAAGATGCTCTATTGTCTTTGATAAAATGAAGTTCACACCGACTGAATTTTTTCAAAGTTTAAAGCAGTACATTAATGATTGGGAATCATCCCTATCTACAATCATGAACAGGCAGTCTCCTGGTCAAACTGACCTTTCGGTGCAGAGATGAAATCCGCCTATAAAGCATGATGTTAAAAAAAATTTGACGTCTCTTTTATTAATGAGAATTTGCCAATAGATATAAGACTAATCATTAGAAATACTGCAAGAAAATTTGAAGGTGCAATAGGGGAGATTTCAAAAGCACTGGATGAGGAACAAGGAAAAACATTAGCTGCATTAGAAGCAATCTCATAGGCTAAAGGTCAAGGAGTTACCAGTCTGCATCTAAAGGGAGATAATAAAGATGTAATGAATGGCATAAACGGCAGTTTTAAGTGTGATTAACCGGACAACAAATAGTGTTGTCCAGGAGTGTCAGTTTCTATTGAATATTTTGATTTTTGGTGTTATACTTAAAGTATTACAAATTCTACAGCCAGTACCCTGGCTAAGAATGCTAGGGTCAACGGTAGTAGGTTGTGGGTTCTGGAACCACCAGATTTCATCCAAAGGGATCTGAAAAAGGATCATTCTCTGTAAGAACTCCAGAGCTTCATGGGTAAGGTAAATTACACCCAACGTTTTATTCCTGGAATGGCTCAACTCATTACTTCATTTACCCTACTATTTAAGAAAAGAGTAGGTTTTATCTGGACATCCAGTCAGGAAGAGGCTTTCCAGAAGATACAACAAATACTGCTGTCACCCACTGTCATGAAATCTCATGTGCAAGGAAGACTACTACTGTTTTACACTGCATCTAACGAGGTCGCTGTTGGAGCACTTCCCGCTCAAGAAGATGATGAAGGAGTCGAATGTCCAATTTATTATTTCAGTCGCACCTTGAGAGATACAGAACTCAGATACCCTAAATATGAGAGAGCATGTCTAGCACTGGTTCATGCCATTCAGAAGTTCAGACACTACTTGCTGTCAAACAGATTCATATTGGTCGCTAAAGCAGATCCAATAAAATTTCTATTATCCAAACTTGCAAAGTGGTTGCTATCAATGTCAAAGTTTTATATAACATGTATCTCTCCCAAGGTGATCAAAGGACAAGCAGTTGCAGAATTACTCGCAACGTTTCCAGGAGAAGACGTTACCATGCTACATAATGACATACCCGCAGAGTTTTCAGAAGTCTCAGTCATCAAAAAAGAAACATGGTTGTTGTATTTCGATGGGTCAACTTCACCCAACGACGATACTGGTGGGGTAGGTGTGGTCTTAGTATCTCCAGCAGGCGAAGTTTTCTCACACTCATTCAAATTGGACTTCCACTGCATCAACAACTCAGCACAATATGAAGCCATCTTATTAGGGTTATTGTTCACGAATTTAACTTGAGCAATCACACATGGAAATAAGGGCCAATTATAAGTTGTTGATCAACCAAATAAACGACGTATACTCTCTTAAGTAAGTAACGCTTGCTCCATTCAGATTTGAGGAACAACGGCTATTAATACATTTTGCTGATGCCACGATTATCCATACTAGCCTAACCAACAACATGCATGTTGATTGTTTGGAAACATTCGTTTCAAAGTTACAATTTGAAGGTTCAGAGAAATCCATAGCAGTATAAAGGCGTTATGTATCTTCCACTTGGCTCATACAAGATGTAAAAATCACGACAGATGATTAGAGGACACCTATCATCCGTGAGTTGAATAGCTCTCTTTCAGATGAAAAGATTAGTCTTAAAAAACTAAAGAGTTTCTTCTTGCTTCATGGGGTATTATACCATCGTAACCCAGACGGATCATTATCACAGTTTCTCGGGGATGACGAAGCACAACAACAACTCGACCGTATTCATGACGAAGTATGCAAACAAACGTTGGTGATAACTCTCTACAGGCGACTTAAACGCCTTGGATATTATTGGCCCACCATGGAGACTCAGTCGAGGCTACTGTAAAGATCATGCTTGAACTGCCAAATACCGCCATATAAATTAGGAAGCACTGACAATTCACCACATTGGGGACTGGAAAGAGCACTACATCAAATAACGACCTAACATCAAGTCTGACTGACTCAAATATCTAAGAGATTTGTTTTTCACGATGAAATTCTATTCGCAAGAGTTTTGGAGGAAATATGCTAAGATGCTTACAGAACGTAAAATGCATGAAGAAGAACATCAAGGAAAGAGAAAGTTATTTCTCCAAATTCACGAGAAATACTATTGACCGACCATGGAAGATGACACAACGGCCTATGTTCAGAAACGTTATCAGTGCCAAGTTCATGATAACCTCATTAATACTCCTTGCCTTGAATTACATTCCGTGAGTAGTCCATGGCCCTTCTACATCTGGGGACTGGACATCATTGGTAAAATTAATCCCGCATCGTTTAATAAGTATGAATATATTATCACAACGACTGAATACTTCACCAAGTGGGTCGAAGCCATTTCTCTTCGAAGCACTACTGGTATCACTATCGCGGACTTCATCAACAGTACATCATATGCAGATTTGGAGTTCCTAAACACATCATCACAGACAATGGTACTCCTTTTTCTAACAAGCATGTAACTAAGTTGCTCCAGGAGTATGGTATCAAACAGATATTCTCTACGCCGTACTATCCCCAAGGAATGGGCAAGCAGAAAGCACGAATAATACTTTGATCCGGATCCTTAGTCGAGCAGTGCACGAAAATATAAGAACCTAAGACGAGCAACTACATATGGAATTATGGGCATATCGAATTGCGCCAAGAAGTTCGACTGGAACTTCACCATACTCCCTCATCTGCGGTGCAGATGCTGTCCTTCCAAGCGAAATAAAAATTTCTTCATCAAGGATTGCAATGGCTAGTGGCGTACAATGGTATGAAGTTGAAGTATCAAATATGACAGAGTTGCTGATTTAGACGCGCTTGAATCAAGAAGGTCCAAATTCGAAAAATACGTGGAGGCTAACAGACGAAGGGTTTCCAAAGCATATAACAAAACGGTAAAACCCAGAACTTTTCAAGTAAGAGATTTAGTAATGAAAACTGCAAAACATATTTAACAAGACATGTTCGCTCCAAAGTTTTTACCGAAATGGGAAGGTCCCTATGTGGTCCTTGAAGGGACCATAATCAATGAGAAATGGTTCAAAGCATATTATGCTTAGTCGTCGAAGATCGTTTTAAATTTTAGACTGTAATTTTTATTCCTCCAAAGAGAAATTTCCTAAATGCTCCATTGATCATTCTAAACTCAAAAAACAGATTACATCAATCTAATAAAATTTCCTCATTTATCATAAAAGTCAATCAAATCTTACTCAAGAACGCGTTCTGAACCTATAAAACACCAAAATACTCTAATGCAGCCCATCCAACAACAAGTGATTTCTACTGTACACCATTTCCAGCCTCTTCTGGTAGTTTTCGGTCTTATCCCTTAAGTCTTGAATCGCCTTGTCCACTCTCACGGACCCCATGGTCAGAGATTTTTCTTCCTCTATGATAGCATTGGCAGAAGAAATTACAATGGCAGCAATAACTGCTCTGTCAATCTTGATGATCTCGAGACGATGACGGATCTAACCAACATTGAACCTGAGAGCTTGGCAATCAGAAATCATGTCGTCTCACCTACATAATTCCTTGTTGCCGACATTATGAAGGTTATTCTTCTCCTCGGCTATGTGCAATAACCCAGCTAAAACAATTAGGAGAGTCTCTGGAAAGTTTCTCCACACCTCGGTGGTCGCGATATGTCCATACCTTTTCCAGATCTTGGTATAAATAGCACCGTAATGCTTGGGCATGACGAAAATCACCTACGTTCTGGCTACGCAACATGAGTTCTTCATGTGAAGATCGAAAGGGAGTCCAACGGCTGGATATTCATGGATGGAAATGCCCATATCAACTTCAGCAGGGTTAGCCGATGAATTGGAGGGAGTCTTACCATCATCATCAGTAACAACCACAGTCTTGTCATTCTGCCTATTTTCAAGCGTCAACATGGATGCCAACCTTCTATGACAACAAAGGGTGTTGGTATTCAACGTAAAACTCTGAATAAATTTCCAGCTGAAGAAAATACTTATTGTTGTTCCAGTGACGGCTGCCTGAACAGAACCAAAATGAGGAGGAGCTTTGATAGTCTTCTTAGGTCTCAGGTTATAGGGAGAAGAAGAAGAAAGTCGATCAACTTGCTCTACCTGCAAAAGATCATGTCTCGATCAGTTACTAATCATGAAGATAAAGAAGCAGGAAGATATGTCTCTTACCATCTTGGCTGCTTCAGCTCTGCGCCTTGAAGGAGATTCATGAGATGATGCGTTGCTATCATACATGTTACTATGGACATGATTCTGTTTAAAGCTTTTGCTAAAATCGAAAAGATTCAGAGATGAAGAAGGAAGAAGTATGCACCTATATAAGTGTGAAACCCTAAATTTCTGAAGATCAACACGCGCGTGACACAGTGTATACTTATTTAAAGAAAACGATCAAATTAGTTGCACTTTTTACCGAAACCCTAGATTTCAAATGAAAGCTGCGTCAACTCATATACAGAAGACTGATGAAGTTGGGGACTGATAGTCCAGTCCGCTCAATGTCACAACCCGAATGTCATAACCTAGGTATATTAAAGTGGTTTTTTGACGGCTAGATAATACTTTAAGAACGTGAATATGCGTTTATTATAGAACCATCAGTGCAACGTGAAGTAACACCATTTAAGTCATTCGATGATCAATTAGAAGTGCAAGCAAATGGTCTAAAGGCTTAGAAATGCATTTTTCAACAAGTTCGTCTGAAGCTGTTTTACACTGTGCTGCACAAAACAACGAGCTGAGAGCAATAGGTGAAGAATAAACACATGAGTCATATAGCATTCTCTTTGCATGGATATTCACTATGACATTGTCCAAAATTCAAATCAATCGGATGAAGGACCTAAAACCGCGGGTCAAACAATGGACATCATCACTGCTGAAAAATTTCTGAAATTCTCCTCGAACTTTTCTGTTTCGCTAATTTGATCCCCTAAACGAGCTCAAAACTCAAAAAGCTTCTACAATATGGATGGAAATTTTACGGGCATGAAAAAGTTCGGGTAGACAACTGAAAATGGACATCGTATGAAGATTTTGCAGTGTTTTTACCGAAGATGTTACTTCTGGATTTTTCTGAAAACGAATTACAATGGGATTCCTCATTCGTCCACATGGTCTCTTCATTCGATTCATTCAATAGAAGACATAAAAGGATAACAAGATCATGTAATCAAAGGACTATTATTCAAAATAGTCCCGACTTAAGCTGTATGGAACGAAACTACTGGAATATCAAGAAAGTATCTACGAAAAATAAAGTATTTACTAAAAGTGGTGCATCGAGTAAGAAGACTAGTTGTCAGATTCATCAATATATACATGTTCGTCATCTTTGTTTCAGATTCTTCTTAGGATCATATTCAGGCTAATCTTCGGGAACTGCTTCTAATTGATCATCTAGATCATTATAAGTCATATATGAGTAATCATCCTCCTCACATTCAACTTTGAAGTCAGCCTCAACCAGTCGTTCAGACTCCACATCAGAATACGGTTCGTTTACAGGATCAGTGGTTTGCCCAAGATGACGACGCGTTTGTCGATATTCAACAAGTCTTTCATCGTCGGTTTTTATCCCCTGAAAATTTCATCACGCCTTAGTTCCTCTTCTGCCAAGATCGAATCTAGGAAGAAGTGAGTACGACTGCGTACGATATCTAAGCGATTAAGAAGCATCCCATGAATTGACTTCTTAGTTCATGGAGAAGAACTTCCAGTTGAGGGTATGCATCTCCAAAGGTCCTCATTCTTGCTGTCATGGATATTGTATGAGTCGGTTTCTCTGAAGAATCAATGTTATAAATATGATTTAGAGATGTCATGATCTGTTACCAAGAAGATGGAAACGAATATTCGAAGTCAACAACAAAACCGGATACACGAGAATTTTTTTGAAGTAAGAGATAATGGGGTAAAACAGATTTTTACCAACCATAATGCTTCTACTTGTTGATGGTGGATTTTCGACAAAGGCTAAAATCATAAAATCGAGATCTTGCATATTTTTGACACGGCTTCAGACACGTATGCGAAACTCATATTTTAGGATTCGTGAAAGCTCATTTCACAAACTCTGACTGAGCGTACACTCTCCCAGAGCCCTGCATGAATATGTGATTCGTAAAGCCTCTCAACTGAGCTTTTCGACACTTCACATATTTCATCAACGTACACTTCTATATAAGAGTCGATAATGATTGGATGACTCTTAGACATATTGCATGCTAGTATAGAACGTTAAAGTCTTCAGGACGTCTCAATGCTCCCTGACTATACAAAATTCATATTCAGAACGAGTATGATGTCTCTACCATCTCATACCTCGATTCTAGAATAAACGCTCCTTGATATATTGCATGCTAGTATAAAGAAATTCATAGATTAATCCAAGCAAAACATTTCATCAACTGAATTCCTAGAAAATAATCTATTTTATCTCATTACTCCGTTTCATGGATTATTCTCAGCTGAATTCCATGGATCAGTAATAGATATTCACTTTTCGGAAATTTAGGCCAGCACCGAGTAAGCCCCGAAAAAAATGGTGCAAGAGTACTTAACAATAATGCACGAACGAGCACTAAAATATGCAAAAGTGAGCACCTAAATGCATAAACGAGCATTCAAAAAATATGGACGAACAAGGAAACCTATGCAAAATAGGGAAAGAAAATAACATAAAATCAAATAAAATAAAATAAAATAAATAAGAGGCGCACGGGACCGTGCCCACCAGCCGGCCGGTCATGCCGCCATGGCCGGTCCTGCCTCTCCATTTATTTTATTTTAACCTATTTTATTATTTTCCTTGATCCACGAAAACTCCTTTGTCTGAGCAAACTTCCTCGTTTGAGCAAAACTCCTAGTTTCTCCATATTTCCTCACATGATGAAAAATAATAATATAAAATAGGAAAGAGCACGGGACCAGGCACAATGGCCGGCCGTCCATGCCTTGGCGTGGCCATCCCCACACCCCTCTAATTCCTTATTTCTTTATTATTATTTGTTCCCTCATCTCATGAAACTCCCTCGTTTGAGCAAAAAACCTAATTTTTCCATATTTCTCAAATACTGCTCAAACTACCAAAAAGCCAAAAAGTCAAATGGTCACACGACCATCCGGGCTTCTCACAACAAATATTAAAATATTATTATTTTGTTATTCTCAAAATATTGATCGCACGAGTAAAGTTCTACTTGCTCGTTCAAGCAAAATCGAGAGTTTCAGTCAAGATAGAACTCTTCTGAAAATCCAAGATATCGCTCGAAGGCGCACCCGAAAATACCAAAATTTTCAAAATTGAGTCACGGGAAATATGGTGACACAGGCGTGATACCTTGACTGACCAAGGTCAGCCCTTTGGCTTGCAAAAATCGGTCCCACATCTTTTTATGATTTTGACCTAATTAATCTTCTATAGTTCATATTGGGTCCAAATTCTTTCCAAACAACTTGGAATTTGATCAATCGACCATCAATTGGTCCCATGACCACCAAGGGACAATTTCATACCCCTTGCCGGTCCCCTCTATTTTCATAAGTAGGTTTTACCACCTAATCCTCAGACGAGCAATATTTTAATAATGATTAAACGAGCATTTAATTATCCTTTCATCAACTGGTCTACAAAGGACTTTGGTGCATGCTCATTCGAGCACCTGGGCGCTATATGGTCGTCCCGTCATACCATGTAACTGTTCCTCTCTCTCACTCATGGTTGATTTTCAGTTAATCATCCGTTGATCAATAATCTATCAAAATTAGGGTTTCAAACCAAATGCTCTGCAAATCATAATTCTGAGCAAGTTCGAACACTAATAATTTTATGTTGATCCAGCAATCTGCATCCTAATTAATTATACAATATTCAGTCCAGGTATCAGTATTTTTAATTAATATTTTTTTGGTCCCGCTACCAATAATTCATGAATCGAGCAATATTTTCTCAAACGAGCAATATTTGCTTAAATTAGAAATATTTATTTTTCTCATCTGTCAATACTAAATTGCTTAAGTTAGCAAAATACACGATCAACTGGGTTCATAACTCATTGATTCAACTATTTATTGCTCGACTGAGCAATATTCCTCATGTTTATTCAACTATCAACATTCGAGAATTCTATTGATCCAACAATCAATATTCTAATTTATATTTAATGTTTGGTTCTACTACCAATATTTTTGCTCGACTGAGCAACATGGTTCGAACGGACGACCATCCAATATTTCTGATTCCTACTTTGTCATTTGAACATTCATGATATATTAGATCAGAAATGAACATTCTGCATAATTCAACAATATCTTTGATTTCCCGTCAAATACTTGACATATCAAAATAAATCCTTGATCGAGAAATCTCATCAGACGCTTGATCCAAATTATCAAAATATCATTATTACCTCGACTGGTAAAATGATATATCACAATTCATCAAGACTCAACGTCTTTCCATTATTCTGTCTCAGCAGACACTCTATGAGTTTCATAGCATACCACATCCTTTCATTATGCTCGACTCATCATCTAGTCAAGTCGACAACTGACTAACTAAATACACGTCTGCATTATAGACTCCACATTCATGAGACATCAATCACGTCACATGGGGGGATATTCACTAGGGTTTTGGTATGGCGGCCTACGACACATGTATATACCCACGATGAGAAATGTGAGTAAGTCGTGCAAGCAGTTGAGGGAGTTAGCAGAGTAGTGGATGGACAATCAACCAAGTCTCCGCACGACATGAACTGGTTTAACCACAATTTCCCACTTTCCCACTCTTTCGCTCCAGCAACCGTCACACTTACTGGGATCAATGTGTCTATTATTTTTGCATTAATTAAGTTTCTGAATCCATGATTAAAAAATAACAATTTCGATCCACAAGAAATTATCACTCAATCGATCAGAACTTATTTCATCCGAACTCAACAGTTCATAAAACTTTCAGAAACCTTCAACACCTCCACAATCCTTGATCATCATTGATCTCATACATACTTCTTAGCTTCCCTCTTACAGACGACCCTCATCCCTCTTTGTGACCAAATTGACTCTGAAACGACCATTGTCTTGGTTTAGGGCGGAGTCCTACAGATTAATCTCTCTAACTCAAAGCACTCCTGTGCAGTGCATCTATTTGAATAAGAAATTTGCTTGGTCGAGGAGTTTCCGCCCGCTCGCACGCTCGTCTCTTCACTTTCAAAAAAAAAACCCAGCAAATCGTTTCTCCCCATCAACAGATTGGAAACCACATTGAGAGATTAATATCTCGGTTCCAATCCCAAATCGTAAAAATGGTTGATCTTAGGTAAGGTTCAGTTACAAATACTAACCTGAACAATGCTAGCACTAGCAACAGTGCTGGTATTCCAGTATCTCCTCCTGTTCCCAACATCGGCGTTACTGATACTACCCCTCCTCAAACCAACATCAGAAACAACCCTCTCTTCGGCCGATCTCCTGAAAAAGTCAGATAAAATACACCTATCATAACTGATCTCATGAAGATTCAGGAAATTATCGCCAAGAATCAAATAGACATGGCTACAACACAGAAAGAGTTATGCACTCATCTCAAGAATCTCACAAAAAAGTTATCGCCGAACAAGCTCAACACCAACGTCAGGAGGAAAAAAGAAAATCCAAGGAAGCATCCCCAGTTGCTAATCCTGAAATTTCCCCAATCCATATCATGAAGGATGATGTAATCCGCCAGCGAAAGAGCCGTCCATTTTTATCACTCGTGAAGATTTGGAGCACCTCTTGGAGAATCGTGGAAAAGATAAGACATCCTCAGTCCATCGTTACCAACCTCCATACCCTGCTGCTACACACAAATTTCTTTTCCAAAGGGTTATACTTCTCTAAAGTTCACGCTCTACGAGGGAAGGGGCAATGCTCGAGAACATGTTTCTCGATTCCTGGAATCATTGGCGAACATGAACACAACCATGTCGTCCGTTTGAAGGAATTTTCGATATCTCTGACAGGATAAGCGTACACCTGGTACAATAGCATCATGCAAGGAAGCATCCCCAGTTGGGGAGAAATGATTAACATTTACTTTTTCGTCCCAGAACAAGTCACTCTCTCCAATATGGGAAGGATGTTTCAGAAGAACAATGAGCATCCGAACTATTATGCGAAAAAGTTCAGAGTCCAAGCTTTGGATTGTCATGATCCAAATATTACTGAACAACAACTTGTAGACTTTCGCATTAATGAAATGATCCCGGTCTACAAAGTCTTACCGGAAATTCTCCGATTCCAGACTTTCTCAGAGGTTCATGAAGCATCCAAACAGTCAACAACCATTTCTTAGTCCTTACTGGAAAAGGCAAAAGCTATAAAATTCGAGGAACCACGGGAAACTCGAGGCAGCACCAGACACCTGATCAATAGAAATACAACCTTCAACCTTCCACGAATGTTGTTTCTGAAGGGATCAAGAGAAAATCCGAAACACAACAATATAAAAACGCTTCTCTAATATCCCAGGCTCCTCCAAAAGTATTAAGGAAGGATAATCAAACTCGAAATGCACCAGCACCGACTCAGCGTCAGCAAAATGCCAAGGTAGACCCAGACTTTCCTTTCCCCATTGAAGAGGTAATCGAGTTATTATAAGTCTGGATCCAAGATGGTGCAATCAAATTGCCTAACATCAGGAAAGAACCGACCGACGAGGAAATTGAGAATCCTCGGTATTGTCGTTTTCATAGATTTGGCAGTCATCCAACAAGTGATTGCATAATTTTGAAATGCATTTTCCAAGAAAAGGTCGATTCAAGAGAACTCAATTTAGAGACTAAAGGAGTAGACATGAATCCTCTCCCAATAAGGACTTTCACTCTCTCTGAACAACCTGTCAAGGAAGCAGTTCAATCCTTGATCGAGCATGTATATGAATTGCTTTATCTGTCAAAGGCTCAAAGAAAAGACATGTTCACGAATTTGGATCACATAACGTCAGGGAAATGCCTTTCCATTCCAGAAACGCTTCCTGAACCTCCAACCACAAACAAGGAGATGTACGACTGGGGATTTCTTACTACAGTCAATATCAAGGGGAATGAATTCAAGAGAGCATCGATTGATGTTGGCACTGCTGTCAATGCTATCCCTTTGAAGACTCTTAGAGCTGCTGGCATCACTCGACAAGAAGCTACTCATGCTCCCATCTCAATTAGGGATCATGAAGGAATACTCAGAGATGCATACGCCTACATCAATCTCAAAATGAAAATTGGTTTCACCTAGACAAAAACCAAGTTTCACATAATCAGAGAAGATCCGGTATATGCCAATATCCTCGGGCGGACGTGGAACCATGCTGAAAAGATGACTACTGATAAAACGCCTTCGGTTGCATATTTCTCTGATGTAGAAATCTCTGATTCAGAAGATATGATGGACACTCCATCGTCAGAGCACCTGGAGGAATTCGAAACTCTGATGGGGTTAAAACAAAAACCAGGGGAAGATGCATTGGAATTTGTCAAGAGGTTCCGCACTCAGTCAAGTCTCATTCCTCCTTATATGTCCATATTATCTACTTTCAAACATGCTCTCCTGGTCCAAGGACTCAATTCTATTAAAAACTTAGTTGTTGCAAGATGCCATGAATGGGTAACTTCACCACATCAATATTTTACCAAGTCGTTGAATATGGAACCTCTATGAATCGAGCATCTCACTAAGACATTCACTGCTGAAATGATGTCTAAATACAACAAAGAGTATCTTGGGTATTCTACCATAACCTTACACGAGTGTCCACATGTGCCACAAAATCGGAAAACTTCGATGACCGCACAAGCATGGAATCCCATTATAAGAGGAATGCTGAACCAACAGTAGATATTCATAGCAAGAACAATCAAACCTAAAAAATTCTATGAAAGAGAGTTAGTTCTCCAAAAAACTAAGTGCAATCTCCATTCTGCAAAGAATTATAATTGGGAAGGGCCTTTCATGTTTACCAAATCTTTTGTTGATGGATACTACAAGTTAGATGACATGGATGGCAAGATGAGTGTGCCAGTTTTACAAGAAAATTGGCTGAAAGCATTTGGCTTCTGAGACATTCAGCATTTGAAGTATTAGATGTTCAAGGCATGAACGCCCAAAACATCTAAAATTTACATTTTAGGATTATCTTTCACTTATATTTTCAATTCCTCAAAAACGTATGCAATACTTGCATTCAGTATTTGAATTCAGCAATTAATCAAGGTTCATTTTACTTAAAAAAAATCCTCAATCATCCACTTATCCAAAACCAATCAAAAAAATAAAATAAAATAAAAAAACCGAAATAAAACCTCATGTCTCTTAGAAATTAAGAGTTCAAAAGATCATGAAATGGAAACTAAAGGAAACCAGCAAAGTAAGATTTATGTTCCTCTGTGATTTTCAAGTATTGCAAAGATGCCTTCTCCATCTCCAGCTCTTCAATCAATTTAGCAATCTTGGCCTCTTTCTCCATCACAACATCACCGGGAAGAGGTACATTCACTGTGCGTGCTTCTTTAATGGTCTCAATTCTCTGACGAAGCCACTTCACATTGAAGCCAAGTTTCTCAGAGTTTTCCAAGTTGTACTCCCAATCAAAGACTACATCATCAGTCATAACACTTTTGGACCTGGTTCGTATATCATCTATAACACGCAAGATAGATCCTACTTGCATTATCAAGAAGTAAATACGTCTGGGATCTTTGGTGACGACAATGTGATCATACCTTTTCCATATTTTCTGATACAAGCTAGCGTATCCAATGGAGACGCTGAATCCACCAAGTAGTTCATGATACTGGAGTGGCTCACTTAATGGAGGATCAAAAGCAATCCCTGCATTAGGATATTCGTTGGACTGGTTTCTGAAACAACAATAACTTGGGTTTCGGTTTCTTTTATGATTTCAGTAGAAACATCCTCATGACCCTGAAGTGCAAAGATGGTTATTTCACCATTTTGATTCACAATATTGCTCGTGTCATCAATATTAGCTATGTTATCCTCAACTCCGTCGTTTTACACCTAATACGACAAGTATATGAGTTAGAGTGCTTCAAGCGTGGAATTCAAATGACAATCATGAAATTCATAATGTAAGTGAACTAACATCATCTAAGTTCTTTATTATGCATTCAATACACAAACAAGTAGTGTAAATACACAAGAAAGACATTTTACAGCAAGCCCGTCTGAGACGATTTTACACTGCCCTATACAAAGCAACATGCTGGGAGAAATTGGTAAGAAATATAAAGTTGAGTCATATATCCGCAATGCGCTGGGAGAAATTGGTAAGTAATCTAAAGTTGAATTATATAGCATTCTCGTCGTATAGATGTTCTATAAAACATATCCAAAAATCACAGCATTTGGATAAATGAGCAAAAAGATGTGACCGAAATATCGAACTACATGACAGCTGCAATTTTTCTGGAAACTTCATGGAAGTTTACTGTTTCATCGATTTCGACCCCTAAAAGTGCTCAAAATAAAAAAAAGCTTATTTACAGAGAACTAAGAAATTTCTTGGGCATAAGAAAACTGGGGTATATCTCAAAATTCTGATGTCGGATGAAGATTCTACACCGTTTTTGCTAAAAGACTGAAATTGGAATTTTCTGGTGACGTATTTCGAAAAAACTTTAATTCATTCATATAGATTCTCATTCATTCATCCATAAATCAGCAATTTCATACTTCTATGAAGACAATATAAGATGGATACTTACTTGGGTAGTTTCTGAAGCGTTCGAAGAGTCAGAATTTTCAGTGTCACTGTTAGGAGTATCATTGCTTTCATTCGGCGCTGAGTCTTGAGAATCCTCTTATTCACTATCCTCCGAAGACGAATGAGCATCATCAATACCTTCTTTATCCATGATAATCTCCTCCTGTATACATTAACAACAATCATTATTACTTCATTCAAGAAATATCTTAAGTGGTTGTGCAAAGAAGTACTTACATCGATTTCTTCTTCATCAATGGTACTGGAGTCGTGAATTGCTTTCCCAAGAGCGAGTTGGAGACCATCAATGCTTGATGGAGAAAAACTCTGAAACAAGGTAAAAAATATTTTTTTTTTGTGATCCTAATTACACGGACAAGAAAAATTCATTATGGAAGAAGCGTTAACGACTCACCAAAGAGGCAGCTGGAGACTTTACAGTATTCGGTAGAATCCTGTAATCCTTAGTTCTGGATTCACCACCCTGGAGACTTGGTTCAATCTCCATGAATCCTACATTGATTCGAGGCCTCACTATATGCCCGCCCTACAACAAAATTAATGGAATGATTAAAGAAGTAATTTTTATACTTTTACAAAAATGACAAGAGAAATACTTACTTGTGAACACCCATGAAGTATTTTCCATTTATCAGTAGGGATTGGCTTCAATCTTGGACGATCAAAAATCATTGTGGTAGTAGGAGATTCTTGTATAAGAGATTGAACACCCATTACAAAATGATGAAAACGCTCAATTTTCTCAGGCCAGAAGTCTTAATAACCAGGAGTTGCATATGTGACTCGGTCATAACAAGGAAACAAATTTTCGCGTCCATTCACGTGTGTGCAATTTAAACGAGCTTTAAGCTACTCAACCGGGGGTTTGTTCTTTCGAACATTCAGAACAAACTGGCCAAGACCCATTTATCGTGTTGCTCTGTCGATATTGTATTCTTCCACAAGAAAGTTTCCTCCTATTATGAATACTAAATGGCCAGGAGTACAACTTTACATAAAAGTCCTTTCACTATCACTAAGGTTCGTACCAGATTTCAAAGTGATATTTTCTCCGGCATTGAAAGTGATCAACTGAGAAACGAAAGGAGTAACATATACCCATGGATGAAAATTAAATTCAGATTGATTGTCTAGAAAATCGATGAGGCGCACCTTGGACCGGGGTTGCTTTATTAGACAACACATGATTCTAGCATTATCTTTCTCAGAAAAAGAACGGCGTACATAAACATTCGGTCCTTGCAGGGCACTACGGGGAGTAGGTGCATAATTATTAAAGAGCAATAATGCTTGGAGGAACATTAAATTAGCATAAGATTCAATTTTCATAAAACTGTTAGAGGCGCTGGAGTCTACAACCAAGAAGTCTAAATTGCGAACTGTGAGCCCAAGAACAGACTACCAACCAGAAGCTTCTCACCTTTAGCCATCTTAACAGCAAAAGGAATCACAAACGGTTTCAACAAATGTCCACTTTCCTCAAGCACATCTCTCGACAACCACAATGATAAGAAAGCAACAATGGTTAATATACGTCAGCAGTCCTGTCAAGAATCTTATATCTTGGCCACCAATATCTCAACCATTGGGCATAACAACATTTTCCAGAGGATTTATTAAGGTCATGCATCTTAGCTGTCAGAGTTTCAGACATCTCCATTTCTTCTGCTGATAACTCTCCAGGAAGGTTACCTGTAACAGGGAGATGCAACAAGACTGTTATGTCCTCTAAAGTGATGATGAATTCTCCCCATATACACACGAAAGTGTGAGTAGGAATACACGATAAAGGATACTATACCTCTTACGTCATGATAAACAAATAGGTCTCCACATGCTCGAATGGCCTCTGTTACTTATGCACGATCGAACATGGCGCTGACGTGATCATGACCTAGCGTATGTCTCACCCATCCAGAAAATTCTGCTAAAGGTTTTCGAGAAAGCTTAAATTATATGAGTGAAGCAGAATAATGACTTCCTTGCAAACAAAAGCGAATTATCTCCCAAGGAGACACCAATTTTATTTGAGTAATCTCTTTAGTATTCACAAGAAGACAAAATGAAGAGCCTGGCAGACGTTTTTCGGGCCTATACCGAATTACAAAAAATTCATCATCCGTGTTTGGAGCGTTCTTAATCACCGATTCTTCATCTTCATCATCAATTGAAGCGGTATCATATCCATCAACTAACATCTCTGCAAAGTAGCTGTGACATCCATACAACATTTCTACTTCAATATATCATTCATACAAGACGCAAATTTCAGCAAAGCAATGGAATTATGCAATAATGGAGGGTGATGAAGGGAGATGGTCACATCAACGTCTACAAAAAAAGGTAACAATCCAACTCTTACCTGTTTAAAATTTCACTAACAATAGTGATTATAACGCAAAAGCTTCGAGAATTTTCTCATTTCTTCAAACCTGCAAAGACGAGAAAAATTCATTATTCAAAAATCAAAACTTGATTTTTATAAAACCGTGAACGACTCACGTAATTCTTTACCGTGTGAGCATCCACTAATTTTTATAAAACCGTGAACAGTTCATATAATTTTCACTGGGTGAACATCCACTGATTTTCTACTATGTGAACATGTTAGAGCATTGCTCGGTCTAATTCGCATGCGTTTTTATCTCAAGCATGTTTGTCAATGTTAGTGATCAAAACTATAAGTCTTGATTTCTAGTCTATTATAGCTAAGTCTCGGACTAGGATAGAAAGTGCAGTTGAGCTCAAGGACTTCATGGCGATTTATCATACAAGTAGAAGAAGTACTTAAGAAAACGGTGGAACTTCTCGACAAAAATGTATGTGAAGACTTGAACTTATCTATCGCTCAAAAGTCTATCTACTCTATCTCCTACTCTTTGAGACAAGAAGTCGTATGCTATATATATAGACTTGGATTATACAAATTTGGTATTTCGAGCCGAGTATACCTCACCTATCTATATCTCGAAATATGTGTTAGTAAGCTTTTCGCTTCGATCAAGTTTATATTTACCTAGTGACGAAAGTCATGATATGTTTCAATCATCTTGAAAATTGCTTTGACGAGAAATGGTGCAACAACTATATAACGTCCTCTAAGAATGTTTCAATGATTGAAATGAGAGTTTAGATTACATAACCAATGGTAGACATAGGCATTGTCGTGGAAACACATTTATGTATAAGTCCTATATTCCTTGAACCAAAGTTTGCGAACTTTGTTGATCAAGAGAATCGGAAGAATGGCGTTAGACAAGTCCGCGAACTCAGTCCGCGAACTTCCGAAGTTCTCAAACCCGAGAATTTATACTAGAGTTGAAAAACTACTTGCGTGAAGCTAAGTCCGCGAACTCACTCCACGATCAGCGAAGTTCTCATACCCGAGAATTTCTGCTGTAGTTTGTAAAATCTGCCCGGTAACTTAACTTAAGTCCACGAACGTAGTCTGTGAACTTGAGAAGGTTATACATCTGAAGATGATTTCTGAACTTAAACTTAAAAAGACTAAGGAATGCAGTTTGCAAACCGTGGCTATAAAAGTTCATGAACCGATTCAAGTGAATCAAATCATCTTTGCTTCAATTGTGTATTGTGTAGTACATAAGATTTACTTGCAATTGAACAACTCTCTAACTAGTTCATTTGAAGTCATTTGAACTAGTTATGGTGAAGAATAACCTGGTTGATATGAAATGCTCATATGGTAACCATTGGTTAACTATTGTTGAACCAACAAGTGCATACGTTTGGGTACGGTTAACAAACCTGGAAGCGTGCATTGTCAAGTGTGTGTAACAAGCTAAGTTTTCGATCTAATGATTGAGAAATATTAGCTTGAATCTAAATCAGGTTTTCATCTAACGGTGAATATTGAATGCTTTGTTACTAAGCTAACATTGATTGCAAACCCTGATTTGAAAGACTATATAAACGAGACATCTAATATTGTGCAAAACTAATTCCCACATCTTATGTGTGATACTAGTTTGCGTTCTAGAGTCGATTCTCCTTTAACCTTTGTTTTTCTTCTTCTAAAACCAGGTTAACGACTTAAATACTTCATTGGGATTGTGAAGCCAGAACGATATTACTTTTATCGTAGTTGTGTGATCTGATCTTGCATCTTCTATTGTACGAGTACGATCAAATTGATTGGCTTGAGATTGATATCTCCGATAGGCAAGATATAAAAAGTAATCACAAACATCTTCGTCTCATTGTTTGTGATTCCGCAACATCTTGTTTCGCTACCATACGATTAATATTATTGTGAGGTGATTGATAACTCTAGGCTATTCTTCGGGAATATAAGACCGGATTATCAATTGGTTCCTGTTCACCTTGATTATTATCAAAAGACGGAACAAAACCTTTAGGGTTTATCTGTGGAAGACAGATTAATCCTTTGATAGACTTGTCTGTGTGAGACAGATTTGTTTATTGTCAAAGCCTGCGATTTTGGGTCGTAGCAACTCTTAGTTGTGGGTGAGATCAGCTAAGGGAATCAAGTGCGTGGTATCATGCTGGGATCAGAGGCGTAGGAGCATAATTGTACCTTGGATCGGTGGGAGACTGATTGGGGTTCACCTACATTCCAGTCCGAAGTTAGCTTGGAGTAGGCTAGTGTCTGTAGCGGCTTAATACAATGTGTGTTCAATCTGGACTAGGTCCCAGGGTTTTTCTGCATTTGCGGTTTCCTCGTTAACAAAATTTTGGTGTCTGTGTTATTTCAATTTCTGCATTATATTGTTTTATCTTTATAATTGAAATAATACATGTTGTGCGTTAGATCATCAATTAGAGTAATCCAACCTTTGGTTGTTGATTGTCATTGATTGATCCTTGGATATTGGTCTTTGGTACCATCCAAGTTATTCCTTGCATTTGATTAGAACTCGCAGTTCCAGCCTGAGTAAATCAAATCAAGAGAGAGATATAAACTCGTTGATATACTTTTAATTGATTGAGTCTTGTTGATTCTCTTAAAAGTATATTCGAGTTTGTCCATACAGATTGCTAAGCGAAATATTGGTATTGTTGTTAGACCTCCGCTTTTTCAGAACATCCACTATCAAATTGTGAAAATTCTTATAAAGATATTATTTCATCACAAATAATTGTGTATTTTCAACGATTGTTCAAAAATCAAAATTTGATATTTACAAAATAAAACGTGAGTAGGGCTGGCAATGGATAACCGATATCCGGGATCCGTTTCCGATTATTCGAAATCCTATAGGATTTTATCCGTTATATCGGATACCGGATATTCGAATCCAATAACTTGTCGGATATTTCCCCTTAACCTATCAGAATCGAATTGGGATCTATCCGTTAGGTTAATATCCGATATCCGATAGTGTAGGTGCGTACATGTAATTTTCCCATACCCAGTCTACTAGTCGAGGAGGAGTCGAGAAGACATAACTCATTTCCCTTTTATTTTTTTTCTTCTCTTTTCAGTTCTCACTTCTCAGTCTCGCTCCCAATAATTTTCCCCTCTCCAATAATTAATCACTCAATCAGGTATTGATTCGCTCCCATCTCTTTGTTGTAATTATTTCTCTTTTAATTTGTTCGATTTCTATGTTCGATTCTTATGAAATTAGGGTTTTCTGTGTTGCAATAAAAAACTAGGGTTTCTATATGGATGAAAGAATTAAGATGGGTTTAAACTGAATTAGAACATGTGGTCGAAGAATAACTTAATATTGATAGTTAGGGTTTGATAAAGTGCGATCTCAGCTCGACCTAAATTCCTTCGTCTTCTAGGGTTTTCAGTTTCATGGTTTTCATGGTTTTATCATTGTCTTGTTCATGAAATCTGGGCTAATCTCTTGATGTTAATGTTTATTGCAGGATCCCAAGAAAGGTTTTCGGAAACTCCAGTAGCAGCAAAGAACTCCCCTGTATCTCTAGGAACCTGCACTGCTTCACGACTGCATACATCTGCTTTAGTTGCAGGTCTGCATCCAGTGATTGACTTTGATTATGTTTTAGAGGTGTTTTTATTTATGGGTCTGTTTGATTTCTTATTATTACGGGGTTTATGAAGAAAGTTCATTAAGAACTCCATTAGTTTTGATTATTGAAAGTGAGCCTAGAAGCATGATAAGTAGACGGTGGATACACTAATTTGAAATTGGATCTTTTGATTTTCACAAAGTATTTTTGCTTCTTAGTTCTTGGAATAGGATATATGATCATGTGTGTGCTGATGAAAAATGCAAATTTGTGTGTCTCAGAATGTCTGAAAGTCAAAGAGCATCCAATAGAGTTGGAACTTCAAGCAGTCAACCCAACTCCGAGCAACCAGAAAAAGAAGATCAAAGTGTTTCTTCAACAATTGCTTCAACATCACCTTCTTCGGGTAATAAGAGACTAGATATCGATTTTTTGAGTGAAAGCCTATGCATTTTGCTTGATTACACTCTTCATAATAGTGGTATATTTGGTGATTCAGTTCCTTGTAGTAGTGAGAATGACCTTAAGGTTCCGTTGACTTGGGATTTGCTGTTGCAGAAACCCAAATGTGAAATCTTAAAAATCTGAACCCCCTAGAGTTGACCCTTGGGTAGATTTGAAAGGAATATGCAGTTCATTTTTAACTGGCTAGACCAGATCTTGGGGGTAACAAGCGTTTTACCAGGCCCTGCAGCTGAATTTATCTTCTGTGAAACATTGAAAGACATTTTGTAGTAATTTTTGCTCTCATCTGCAACTTTATTATTAAATTTCTGCTCACCTTGTGTTGCACTGTTGCTTATAATGGTGAAAGCTTTGAGAAATGTTGGATGTCAGAATTTTCTTATCAAGTGATTCTTTGTGGTTTGTCAATGCAGAAATGGAAATCGTGGACTGAAGTGAAGTTGATGCAATGATACAACATGCTAGGCAGCCAAGCAAGATCACACTAAGTTACACTACTCACTAGCGTGTTGACATTGTTAGCCTCTGTGACTGTTAGACATTGTTTTTTTCTTTCTTGGCTTTGTTGTAGCCTGTTGTATACTTTATTTTGCATTGACTAGACTGGGAGTAGACTATTTAACTCTAAACATTGTGCTTGTGTGGGTTTGTACTTCTCAGTGAACATTTTGAACTTAAAAAGACAAAGAGTCTGTTTTTTTCAAGCATTTAGTTTTTTTCCTAGTTATCGGATTTTAACGGATAAAAATCCGATAGCGTAATCTTAACCTTATCGAATTGGATTTTTTGATATCCGCCAGATGTTATCGGATATTCGATAATCCTTAACCTTAACCTTATCGGAACTTCCAATATCCGCCGGATATCTATCCGTTGCCAGCCCTAAACGTGAGCAAGTCACGTAAATTAAAAAGAAAAAAAAAGAACCGTGAGAAAACTCACATAATTTAATTTTTTTTTTTGACGTGAATAACTCACGTAAATAAAAAAACCTTTTTTTCACTCGGACGAGCCTTCACCTTGAAACGAGAGCTAATTCTATCTTTTTGAAAGGCTACATATTCAAAATATTTTTTTTTTCATGAAAGCTCATAGACAAAATTTTCATCACTACAATTAGATCATATCTATTCAAAAACAATCTCTCTCTTTCTCTCTCTCTCTTATATTATGGATTATTGTTCATTTCTTAAGTTAATGGACGGACGAACATTCGTTTTTAAAGCAAAATCTCTTGTGAAAACTCACACCTATATGTATACACGTACATATAATTTTTAACATGAACAACTCAGGAACTTAAAAAAAAGAAAAAAATTCCACTTACCTAGTCGGTGCCGCCGGACGGAACTTGGCCGGACGGTAATCGGCGTCTATCGGCGGGGGAGCTCCGGGGGAATTTTTTTTCCCTTGCTGCTCGGACGTGAGGGAGATGGTCGGTCAGTCAAGATAAAAAAGGTTCTCATTCCTTTTATATCAATTTTTATTTCCAAAAACCTAATTAAACAATGATTTCCTTTTTTGGGATCGGGCCCGTAAGTGCTAAACCGAACAAAATTGGACGTTCGACCACCCAAATTAGTGGTGCCTCATATCTCCACGCTCATCGGGCAACACTCTATCATATTTCTAGAGCCTTTTTCAAGCTATATTGCTCACACGACATCATGGGGCAAATCGAGGATTCTGGTAACATTTTTTACGACTAAGTTCAATAGCTTATTTCGTCTGTGATCAGGAAAATCACCATCCAGTGCTTACTGTGGAACATGACTGTCCCTTACTAAGAAGGGGACTTAATGTTGATGGTGAATTTTCGATAAAGGCTAAAATCGTAAAATCATGATCTTGCATATTTTTGACACGGCTTAAGACACGTATGCGAAACTCATATCTTAGGATTCGTGAAAGCTCATTTCACAATCTACGACTAAGCGTACACCCTATCAGAGCCCTGCATGAATATGTGATTCGTAAAGCCTCTCAACTGAGCTTTTCGATACTTTGCATATTTCATCAACACTTCTGTATAGGAACCGATAGTGATTGGACGACTCCTAGATATATTGCATGCTAGTATAGAGTCTTCAGGATGTATCAATATTCCCTGACTATACAAAATTCAATTTCAGAACGAGTATGATGTCTCTACCATCTCATACCTCGATTCTCTAATAAACGCTCCTAGACATATTGCATGCTAGTATAGAGCAATTCATAGATTAACCCTAGCGCAACATTCATCAGTTGAATTCCTAGAAAATAATACATTTTATCTCATTACTTAGTTTCACAGCTTATTCTCAGCTGAATTCCATGGATTAGTAATAGATATTCACTTTTAAGGCATTTAGGCTAGCACCGAGTAAGCCCCAAGAAAATGGTGCGAGTGTACTTAACAATAATGCACGAACGAGCACCCAAATGCATAAACGAGCATTCAAAAATATGGAAGAACGAGGAAACCTATGCACAGTAGGGAAAGAAAATAATATAATATAAAATAAATAAGAAGTGCACGAGACGGGCCCACCGGCCGTCTGGTCATGCCGACATAGCCGGTCCCGCCTCTCCATTTATTTTATTTTAACCTATTTTATTATTTTACTTGTCTCATGAAAACTGCTTTGTTTGAGCAAACTTCCTCGTTTGAGCAAAACTCCTAGTTTCTCCATATTTCCTCACATGATGAAAAATAATAATATAACATAGGGAAGAGCACGGGACCAGGCATAGTGGCCGGCTGGCCATGCCTTGGTTGTGTCCGGCACCACACCTCTCCAATTCCTTATTTTATTATTATTTTTATTTCTTCCCTCATCTCATGAAACTCCCTCGTTTGGGTAAAAAACCTAATTTTTCCATATTTCTCAAATATTGCTCAAACTACCAAAAAGCCAAAAAGTCAAATGGTCACATGACCATCCGGGCTTCTCACGACAAGTATTAAAATATAATTATTTTAATATTTTCAAAATATTGGTTGCACGAGTAAAGTTCTACTTGCTCATTCAAGCAAAATCGAGAGTTTCAGTCAAGATCAAACTCTTCTGAAAATCCAAAATATTGCTCGAACGCGCACCAGAAAATACTAAAATTCTCAAAATTGAGCAAAAGGTAATATGGTGACACGGGAATGCTACCTTGACCAACCAATGTCAGCCTTTTGGCTTGCAAAAGTCGGTCCCACATCTTTTTATGATTTTGACCTAATTAATCTTCTATAGTTCGTATTGGGTCCAAATTCTTTCCAAACAACTTGGAATTTGATCAATCGACCGTCAATTGGTCCCACGACCTCCAAGGGCCGATTTCATACCCTTGGTTGGTCCCCTCTATTTTCATAATTAGGTTTTATCACCTAATGCTCAGACGAGCATTATTTTAATAATGATTAAACGAGCATTTAATCATCCTTTCACCAACTGGTCTACAAAGGACTTTGGTGCATGCTCATTCTAGCACCTGGGTGCTACATGGTCGTCCCGTCATACCATTGTAGTAGGGTAAAAAGTGATTCTGCTGAAAATGGTAAATTGGGTGTGTCGATGAGAAACAAATCTAAACCCTAAACAAATGTACTGCACATGAGTACTTTAGATTCGAGAGATCAATCTGTACAATCCTGACCTAAACCAAGAAACGGCCGTTTCAGGCTTGCTTCGGTCACAAAATGAAGGAAAAGGGTTGATCTTAGGGAGGAAAGCAGAGAAGGTGTTGAGATCAGAATGATGAACTCTGTAAAGTGTAGTTTTTTATGACTTGTATCAGAATGTAGATTTTTCTTACAAGGTGTAAGTTGTGACTTCTGGGTGATTTATGAATACTTTCGTTGATAACCAATGTTGTTGGTTAAAATAGATTGAAAATCTATTTATACAAGTCATAGTCGAACACACTGATCTCATAGGAAGTGGAAGTAGTTGAATAATGTAGAAGTGGGGATCGTGTAAAGTGGTGAAAACCATGTCCCTACTATGAAGAGAAGACTGGTCAGTTTTACACCCACTACTTATCTATTATCACTAACTTTACGCCTTTCCTGACACTTTCTCATAATGGACGTGTTGCACGCCGCACGTTGTAAACCTCCAGACCAATACCCTGATGAACATCCCCCAGTTTATGACATGTTTGATGTCTCGAGTATTTCAGAAAATATGGATCAAGTTACATAGGAATAGAACAAGTCCTATATGGTAGTTGCTGAGTGGGTCTTGATTGCAAGACCTAACTATTTCGACCAATCACGCGCAAGCTAGGCGGTAGGTAGTCATATGTGACAAGTCAAGTTGTGAGACTTGCCGCAAAAAAATAGCATGCACTGCTTTTAGGTTAAATAATTAAATTATTTGTGAAATCGATATTTATAGAATAACGTTTGAAATAGCATCGTTGTATAGAGCCTGTTTTGGTTAGTCGCGGAATTCACGGTCTTAAAAGAGGCACAACCGGCCATCTTTGAGCAGCTGCCAGATGATATTCGTGTAGATTAGGGATGAGGTGATCGATCCTCATAGGAGTAGGATGGTCGGCAACCATTATGACATCTCATTTGTCGACCCAAATTAGATCTAAACCGGTTAAATCAGCTAGACAAGTTGGATGGTTGATATGATTTGCGGAAGTTATTGATTATTGTTAAATTTATTTAATACTTTTGTGGGCAGCACAACTAGCCTACTTTGGCCAATGATTCAGAACGGAGCGAGTAGGCTAGAAGCAATGCGATTGGTCAAGGCCAAAGACGGGTCGTCGATGATCATAACGACACTTCATCCGTCGCCCAAACTTGAATCTAAGACGGTCAATTTGGCCGGTTAAGTTGAACGTCCGTGATTAATTTAAGACTGCCATGGACGTTCTTGACCTAATTAAGACCCTTTTCAAGCCGCTCAACTAGATTTCTTTAGATAGCAATTGCGGATGTTTCCAACGTGCTGAGAGAGTTCTGATTGGTTGAAATAAAAGATGGCCCGTTTGTGAATATCATTGAGCTCATTTGGT
Source organism: Papaver somniferum (assembly GCF_003573695.1). Classification (NCBI taxonomy): domain Eukaryota; kingdom Viridiplantae; phylum Streptophyta; class Magnoliopsida; order Ranunculales; family Papaveraceae; genus Papaver; species Papaver somniferum. Next base: position 6,742,190 of record NW_020622934.1, read on the forward strand.
CGCGCTCGCAAGAGCTAAGGCTAGGTAATAGAACTTGCCAAGTCGTATGGTCGTTATTAGTTTGCGACTGATATGGATGGCCAAGATCTATTTTCTTAAGATATTAAACACGTCGACCAGATAACTTCCACCTTTAATTAAAAGTGTGGCAGACAGCAATATGGGGCATGGCCGGTCGATGATGGGAGGCTCCAGCTAGGGAAAACAGACCGGCCAAGTAACGTGCCCGTGCCCCTTTTACTACTGCCTTTATTTGTCGCAGTTTCCCTTTATTTCTTATTTTCCAACTTTTGGTAGGATTCTTCTCCTACTAGTTCTATGATAGACCAATTTCCTAGTTTGCTTAGGTATAGTCTCGACCAATATGAATCGAGATATTGTGCAGGCTCCATTTAGGGATAAAACCTAATTTTTGTAAATTGATAAAATTAGGTCAGAAAAATTGAATTTTGTGACTGACACAAAATGAATCAATTTTTGGTGAATTTTGTACGTTGATACAAAATAATTATTTTTTATCTCAGAGAGCACCGTAGCTTGCACGCATCTGATTGAGTGTCTTCATGCACATCTTAATGCTGGCACTTTGGGAAATTCATCTGAGAGTGAACATTAATTGTCATGTCATGTCAATATTAAGAGTTCAGATGGGAACATAGCATAGGACGAATACTCAGCAAGCCCTGCATTAGTGAATAAAGCAGACAGAAGCTTGAATAAAATTCATAGAACATTTGAGATTGTTGCCACATGAATCAAGATTATTCTAATAAATTTCGTAAGTATTGAATTACATACTTCATATGTAAGCAGAGAGGTATAGACGCTCATCAACTTCTTGACTTCTTTGCAGAAAGCAAGCATACAAATATGGAGTTTTACGATTTTAGCACCGAACTAAAAACCACCATCAACAACCATGTAGTTGTTCCTCTCTCACTCATGGTTGATTTTCAATAAATCATATGTTGATCAACAATCGATCAAAATTAGGGTTTCGAACCAAATGCTCTGCAAATCATAATTTTGTGCAACTTCAAACACTAATAATTTTGTGTTGATCCAGCAATCAACATCCTAATTAATTGTAAAATATTCGGTCCAGCTACCAGTATTTTTAATTAATATTTTTATACCAACAATTCATGAATCGAGCAATATTTGCTCAAACGAGCAATATTTTCTCAAACTAGCAGTAATCATTTTGCTCATCTATTAACACTAAATTGCTTAAGTTAGCAAAATACACGATCAATTGGGTTCAAAACTCATTGATTCAACTATTTATTGCTTGACCGAGCAATATTCCTCATATTGATTCAAATATCAACATTCGAGAATTTTATTGATCCAACAATCAATATTCTAATTTATATTTAATGTTTGGTCCTGCTACCAACATTTTTGCTCGACTGAGCAACATGGTTCGAACGGACGACCATCCAATATTTCTGATTCCTACTTTGTCATTTGAACATTCATGATATATTAGATCAGAAATGAGCATTCTGCATAATTCAACAATATCTTTGATCATGTCGAATACTCGACATACCAAAATAAATCCTTGATCGAGCAATCTTATCAGACGCTTGATCCAAATTATCAAAATATGATTATTACCTCGACTGGTAAAATGATATATCACAATTCATCAAGACTCAACGTCTTTCCATTATTCTGTCTCAACAGACACTTTATGCTCAATCCATGAGTCTCAGAGCATACCATATCCATTAATTATGTTCGACTCATCAAGGCTAAGACTCATCGTTTAGTCAAGTCGACAACTGAGTAACTAAATACACACCTACATTACAGACTCCACATTCATGAGACATCAATCACGTCACATGGGGGATATTCACTAGGGTTTCGGTCTGGCGGCCTACGGCACGTGTGTACACCCACGATGATAAATGTGAGTAACTTGTGCAAGCAGTTGAGGGAGTTAGTAAAGTAGTGGATGGACAATCAACCAAGTCTCCGCATGACACAGAACTAGTTCAACCACGGTTTTCCACTTTCCTACTCTTTCACTCCAGCAACCGTCATACTTAATGGGATCAATGTGTCTACTATTCTTGCAATATAAATAAGTTTCTGAATCCACGATTGAAAAATAACAATTTTGATCCACAAGAAATTATCACTCAATCGATCGGAACTTATTTCATCTGAACTCAATAATTCACAAAACTTGCAGAAACCTTCAACACATCCACAATCCTTGATCATCATTGATCTCACACACACTTCTCAGCTTCCCTCCTACAGATCGTCCCTCATCCCTCTTTGTGACTGAATTGACTCTGGAACGACCATTGTTTTGGTTTAGGCCGGAGTCTTAAAAATCGATCTCTCGAACTCAAAGCACTCCCATGCAAGGTATTTGTTTGAAAAAGGTTTAAGCAATTTACTCGGTCGAGGAGTCTCTGCTCGCACGCTCGTCTCTTCACTTTCCTAAAAAACCAGCATATTATTTTCTCCCATCAACACTAGTAATGACCAGTGATGATGATTCCACATTTGATGTTTCAAGGAATTCCTCTTTGTTGCACTAAAGATGATTAAACAACTTACGAAAATGATCGAAGCACCAAAAGTCAAAAATACAGTATTTTGACCTAAATCGTGATTAATTCATGAAAAATATTAAAATATTTTTTTTCCATGATTGATGTATCATGTACAGAGAAGAAGAAGAAAAAAATAAACGTGATAAGAAAACAAAAATACATGGACGATCGTTGGAAGTCGCTGGGATCCGGCAACGATGACTGATCGACGGTAATTTCGGCAAGATGCTGCTGCTATCGTCGAAGGAGGAAGAGAAAGGTGGAAAGGGTGTTGGTCGTCGGTACTTAAAGAATAAAATAAATCAATAAAAAGGTTATGTTCCTTTATAATAATTATTATATTTTCTAATTTCGGTCAAATTAGAATTTCCTCTTTCAAACAACGTTTGTGTTATACACGGGTCAACATGGTCTCTATACCACCAAAATCAGCGTGCCTGATGGTTGTCGTAGTGCAATCAAATTAAATCACTTATTTCCACAAGATTAACTGGTAATATAATGGAAGCAAGGATCGTTCCCACGAACAGCAGTGAGTTTTAGTTGTCACCGTGTTTTGTTTTAGATTTAAAAATAAATAAATAATCAAAGCAAATAAAGTTGAGTTGTAAGCAATAGAGAGAGAGAGATGATCGAGAAATCCTTCTTTGTTAATAAACCGTCAATGAGTTATTATACTTTTATACTCGTTGTTAATCATAGATTATGACCAGCCATAGAATAATAGCTAGCTCAGTGTTATTCCCTAAATTCCTTATATCACTGAGTACATAAGCTCTCCAATACCAGATTCTATTCGTCTAAACCACCTAGTAGTAGCTCACTCAAGTGTAATTTGTTCGAATGCTTTATCTTTTGTGAATTTATAGGTTGATTCTAGTAGTTAGACTCTTAGTGTTCACAATCGCTCAATACTAGCAATTTCTAATTTCTAGTGTTGTTTAATTTCAAGGTCTAATTTCTAGTGTTGTTTATACACACAATCGCTCCACAGAATTCCTCTGTAAGGTTTCGTGTTCTCTACTTGTGTACAAGTTATTCGACGATTACTTATCTCCTAACTTAATACTAGAAATGGATTAAATCAATAAATCACTTCAGTTGGCCACTTGAAAAATCTATCAATCAATCATAAATATCCGTTATAGTATAAACAAACGATAATAACATGAAGAACTTCAAAGTAGATTAATAATAACTCAAATATTGTTTAAAACTTAGAATTCATCCTCAATCAACGGGTGTTTAGCTACTCATGGATGTAAAAACATCCATGATATACATATGAGAAAAACATCCATGATGATATACATATGAGAAAAGTAAAGAGATAACGTTACGATTGAAGAACCGCTTTGAAACCCTAGATTTCGCTCCGTTTGTTGTTTTCCTTTCCAAGACTTAAAATTGATTGATCTATTGATATCCCCTTTCATATGACCTAATATCTCTTTATATAGGTTTACATTGCTTGGACCTCAAGTATCTAAGTCGGTTCAAGAACCCGACCCTAAACTACGAAAGAAAGACCCTAAAATAGTTCGTGAATTTTGGCCTTCATGGTTTGCGGACCCTATTTACGAACGAAACTTTAACATAAAATCTAGGGACTCTCATTTGCGAACTCCATTTGCAAACTGAATTTTCAGTTACTCCAGTTTGCGAACAGACTTTTCTTCGGTATTCGATAAAATCGTTTTGGCCGTAACTTCTTCGTCCAAACTCGGAATGACCTCATTATTTTTGCATTCTTTTCCTATTTGAATTTTCGTCAAGATGGTGATATGAAATCCTGAATTTGAATGAGTTAAGCTTGGTCTTTGTCCCGTCTCTTGATTTATAGCGTTCTGCTCCTTTTCTTCGCAGTTCTTCCACTTCTCTTGGACTTGGGAACTTGGATACTTGGAATACTTTTATTCTTATATCTTTTTAGCAATTTTTAGCTCCTTTTTTGATAACTCATCTAGTAGAGATAAATAAAAGAAAACCAAAGTAATAATACGAAAATATGCAAGAATAATAGCTAAAACAAGTGTGAAATGGACACTAAAATCATATGAATTATGCACTTATCAAATTCCCCCACACTTAGATTTTGCTAGTCCTCGAGGAAACTAAATCAAACTAATCCTAAATACAACAACTCCATTTTGTTGAGGATACGGTTACACTTAGCTAATGCAACATGCCTTTAAACCCCTAGGTGTCCCTAGTGGACGAGTTATAGCCTCGTGAGGGTTTACAAAAGGTATACCCACAAAACTTACTCCAATTTATCTCATTGGAAGAACTACTAAGGACAAACACAAAGTAGTAGCTAAAAATATAATCAACCTACATATGTTCTTTGGCTATATTACATCCCACAAACATTCCAATCATCACACACAAGCAATTACTTGCGTATGACATTCAACCTGATTGCATAACTCTACAAAGATAGTCATCATACTTGTTGCAATGTTTCTCAACATTTTTGCTGCAACACTCGCGTACTGAAATCACATGGATAGATAAGAGAATGGAAATAAAATAGTGAAGTGTGCAAATGTTGACTAAGGTGAAAGATGCTACCCACAATACTTGTATGAATGTCGTCAAAAGATTTTTATATGTATAGCGCAATAGTTGAGACAAGCACCCATTTAACTCGACAACATGATTAGATACTCTAAGCGCATGTTTCCTTTCAGCAAACATGTGATAGTTCCCATGGATCCTGCCTTCCACGCTTGTTTAGGCAACGGAGACAGGGAAAACGCACACATACTGCTATCCAAGTGTCAGGAACCTCATCGAGTCTTTTTGACTTGCTAAATAACGATGATAGGTTTCACTCATTTCATAGACTACATGATTAGTCCGCAAACAAGAGTTTCAGACCTAACACAGATAAACCTGTTCTAAAAAATCTCGATAATCAATTTGAAACATCCTTAGAAGAACGACAGTGGTAATCTTACACATACCACTAGCTTCAAGTAATTTTCAAATGATTATTTGATCAATACGAAACATCCCGAGTTAACATCAAATGATTGTCTCACATAGATCATGTAAGATGTTCAAGGTAATTTTTCACATGATCATCTTGACTTAATAATTAGTTTCCAGCAAAGTGAATTGTTCTTAATTAAAGTTGTAAGTAGATGAATGAAGCATTTTAAGATTTAAACTCGTATTTCGAGAATTATATTAACGATATAAACTCGACGGAGATATGGAGAACCTTCTCTTTCTATTATTAATGTCGATATATGAAGAGGACCTTTTGTTGATGGTGGTTTTTAGTTCAGGGCTAAAAATGTAAAACCCTATATTTAATGCGCCGTCTCCAAAAGGACTGAGCCATATTAAAGTAATGAGTGCACGGGCCTCTCTACTCACACATGTACTGAGAAATTCAGTATATTTATTCAGAATGGTGCATGTAGCAACAATCCCAAACATTCTGTAAACTCTTGCCTACATTACTCATTAGTGTATGGTTTATTAAGTATTTTCCTATGATATGTTCCCCAGCTGAACCCTTAGTATTGGCATGACATGGAAATTAGTGTTCACTCGCAGCTGAGTAGCACGAATTTCCCGAAGTATCAAAATTAAGGTCTGGATGAAAATGCTCAATCAGAAGATGCGCTAACTGCTCTCTGAGAATAAAAGGATTTTGTGTCAACACACAAAATTTGTTAAATTTGTTCAATTTTGTGATAACTCACAAAATTAAAGTTTTGACCTAATTAATTTGCAAAAATTATGCCTTTTTGTGCATGTGCAAATATCTCGAACCCTATTGGTCGAGGCCAAACCTAGGCAAGCTAGGAAACTAATCCTCCATGGAGCTAGCAGGAGAAAAGTCCTACCAGAAAACAAGAAATAAAATAGGAGCCGCAGAAAATAGGAGCAGCAACAAAAGGAGGCGTGGCCATGTCACATGGACGGCCAGTTTAGGCTCCACCCGCAGATGGCCACGCCCCATGCTTCTTGACCGTCCCCCTCTTTCATATCGACCAATCAGGTCGCTTTAAAGCCGCCACATGCACTAGAGATGTGTCCACGCACCCATGCTGCTTGCAGGCACTCCTCTTTCCCATCGACCAATCAGGTCACTCTAAATCCGCCACATGCACATGAGATGTGTCCGGGCCCATACTTGCCGACCCTCTTTCATATCGGCCAATCAGGTTGCTTTAAATGCACCACGCGTACTAGAGATGTGGCCACGCCCTATGTTTGTCCGACCCCTTTTCTATTGACCAATCAGATCGCTCTAAACCCGCCATACGCATTAAAAGGCCAAAATATGCCAAACGACCACCATGCTAATCGGCATGCCAAACGTGCAATGCCGCACCAACATGCTAATCGGGATGCCAAACGTGCCATGCCGCACCAACATGCTAATCGGCATGCCAAACGTGCCATGCCGCACCACCATGCTAATCAGCATGCCAAACGTGCCATGCCGCGCCAACATGCTAATCGGCATACCAAACATTCCATGCGGCGCCAACATGTTAATCGGCATGCCAACATGCCATGGTGTGGCAACAACATACCAACACGCCACTCCGCCGTAGCAACATGCCAACGTGCCACAAACAGCGCAACTACGTGCTAACCCACTTTTTGTTCGTGGCCAACGCCAAAACAGATTCCAGTTAGGGTATTCCGATCAGAACATGATTCTTGCTTTAGTGGCATTAGTCAAAATCCTATTTTTTGGTCATTTCCCAAATTACGCCACTCTGGCCCCACAACATGCCACGAGCCATGCGGGACCCATAAAACCCTAAAAAAGACGCCATGCCATGGCTATCCTTGCGCATGTGGTCGTTACCACATTATGCCCCTGCCATAATTCCTTTCACGTGGCCATAGCACCATCTGCACAAAAAACGTCACCGTGCCGCGGCCACATGCCACACGCACTAATTAGGGTTACGGCATGCCAAACTCTAATTTAGGCAGGGTCGCTACGCCACATGCCACATGCGCTGGTTAGGGTTGCGGCATGCCAAACCCTAATTTAGGCAGGGCCGCTACGACACATGCCACACGCACTAATTAGGGTTGCGGCATGCCAAACCCTAATTTAGGCATGCGCCACTATGCCACTTACAGGCGCCATTTCTCCATTATGCTACGACTGGCGCCAACAAGATGTGGCCATAATCAACGGCCACCTTCTCTCATAAATTTCAATCTCAGCCGTCCAACTTCTCCACGGATTTAACCGGACTATAACAAGTCTCAGGTGACCAACCAAGACTAACATAATAGCGTCACACACTATTTTCCTACGGAAAGTCTTATGACTTAACTTGCCACACATGATTATCAAGCCACTTAGCTGGCGTATGATTAATCATAATATCCAGGTCTTTCACACAAGACCCACTCAGCAATCTGCTGCACATTTTCCATGAAAATACTCGAGACATCAAACATGTCACAAACTGGGGGATGCTAATCAGGGTATTGGTCTGGAGGTTTACAAGGTGCAGCGCGCAACACGCCCATTATAAGAAAGTGTCAGGAAAGCGGGCAGTTAGTGGCGTCAAGAAGTAGTGGGTGTAAACCAACACGTTTCCTTCATAGTGGGGACGCAGTTTCTAGCATTTATACATTACCGCACTTCTCCATCACTCAATCACTCCCACTTCCTACGAGATCAGGGTGAGTTCAATTATGACTTGTATAAATAGGTTTCTATCTATTTCGACCAAACAACAGAGTTTTGGTTAACAACAACACAAGTAAATAAAAATAAGAGAGAGATATTAACTCCTTGAGATACTTTTACCTAGATTGAGTCTGACTGTCTAGTTGATTCTTTAGAAAGTATTTCGGAGTTAGCCATACAGATTTCTAAGAGAAATATTGGGTGTTGTTGTTAGACCCCCGCTTTTTCAATTGGTATCAGAGCAGGCAAACACGTTCAAGACCTTACAAGTCTGTGTTTTAGCGATCTGACTCTATGGACAGAGGTGATATCTCTATTAACGTACCACCAATCTTCGATGGTTCTAATTACTTATGGTGGAAAATTGCTATGCGAGCTTTTCTTCAAGCGCGTGATTTTCAATCATGGGTATATGTTTTTAATGGCTACGATGCCCCGTTGTGGCAGTTGTAGATGTAAACGTTCCAAAGAATATTGGTGAATATAATCCTACCGAGATACTTGCTGCAAAGAAAAATTCCGACGGTTTGAATGCCATCATACATGCCATTACCCCAAATCTTCAGCACCATGTGTCAAATTGCACTAGGTCTAAAGATGCTTGGGATATCTTAGAAACCGTATTTGAAGGAAACTCCAGTGAAAAGGAAGCTAGGCTTCAAAACCTTAATTCCGATTGGGAGAACCTTCGTATGGCAGATGAAGATACATTTGATGAGTTTAATCATAGAGTGTCTGAAATTGTTAATGCATCTTTTGCATTGGGTAAGACTATTCCTGAAAAGGACATTGTGATGAAAATTCTCAGATCGCTGCCATCTAGATACGAGTCTAAGAAGCATGCCATCGTTGAGGGAAATAACCTTGATAATCTTTCCAGAATTATATTGGTAGGAAAGCTAAAGATCTTTGATCATGAGCATAAATCCAAAATCGGAATGGATGTTTCCTTTAAAGCACAAAAGAACACTAAGTTACTTGATAAAAGTAAAAGTGTTTATGTCTCTGAGGATGATCAGTCTGAGGGTGATTTTTCGGATGAAGATATTGACAAATAAGTCTCCTTGATCACAAGACAGATTAAGGATCTTCTATTGAAGAGAAGTAAACGGTTTTCAAGAGACAAACCTAGGTCGTCAGATAAACCTCACAATCGCGTTCCTCCTAAAAACAGGGATGCAGACGAGGCTAATGACGAGGATATGCCACAATGCTTTAAGTGTAAAGGTTTTGGTCATTTTGCAAACGAGTGCCCAAATCGTAGAAAATACACTGGGAACAAAGGTATTGCTGTAACACTTGATGAGATGTTTGAGATCTATGATTCTGATAAAAATAGGAAATCAAGTGTTGGTCTTCTATGTGAAAACATTGATTTTGATAATTGTAGCAATATATATATCAACCTTTATGGTTTCGGTGAAGAAGAGAATCCAATCAAGCTGAAAGAATCAATTGACCCATCCTTTGGAAACTCTGGTTGTAATGTTTCAGGAACCACAATGTGTCTAGCTGCGTTCACACCACAGATGCCTGAATACTATCCAAGTTTGACGTGCTCATTTTGTTCTCAGAAGGGTCATGAACTATCAAGATGTTACAAGTAAAAACAACAAGTGAGGCACGCCAAAAAACTTCAACGAAGATCAAATCGTTTGGCAAGGAAGCTTAAACTTGCTCAGAAGACTGCTGAGGTATGTAGGATTTTATCTTCGTCTAAGAAGTTGGTTTCCAAATAAAACATAATACCATTAGAGAAGAAAGTATGGTCAAATCGCCTTGATAGACATAAGTCTGAGGATTCCTCTCTAGAGGAAAATGGTGGACAAATTGTTGTTCACCACAACACAAATTGATTGTGTTGTTTGGTAAATCTTGTCTCATGTGCCTGATCAAAAGAGAAAAGGTTGTGCACCAATCTGGATTTAGGAAAAGTTTTTCTTCTTCTTTTCTTAAGTTGTTTGTCTATCAAAATAAAGTAAAGGGTTATTTTCGACAATTCTACTCTTTATAGGGTTTACAATTGTCTACGAACCTGTTTGAAGGTTGCGAACCCTACATTCCTTTTTCCTCTCTGATATCTTTTATATATTAAGACTGCTTGATGACATTGTAAATTACACTCACAAAAACCAATTGTTTATAACTGTTCTCTAAGCATCATGTCTTTGGATGGAAAAGATGTCAATATGATTGTTAAGCCATCAATCAAGGAAAAAGAGAAATCTCCAGTAACTCCTTCCTTGAAAAGAAAGAGGAGGAATACAAGAAAGCCAAGGGTTGTCCCTTATAACTCTTAGAAGTTTTTCGATGTTATTGATGAGTTTAAGGAAGTAAGAAAGGAGATTAGTGAAATAAAGGCTTGCGTTTTAAGATCTTTGGAAATTCAGAAGGCCCTGGTTCGACATCATCAGCCATGAAGGTTTGTTGGTATTGACTCCTTCCTCCACAAACCTTATATTCCAATGTCTATTGACGACAAGGAGTTCGGGAATTATAAGGAATTTTTCAAAGATATTGTTGCCTAGTATGTCTTATTTTTGGTTTAATTGGAAGAATAACTAGTGCTCGAATAACAATGATTATGACTACATATAGCTATTATTTTTCATCTTCTTGTTCCTTTTTTAGGTTTATTTGGTTTAAATTCTAAAAATATTTGGAGGATAATGGTTTGCAGTATTTAATCTTTCTGATTTGTTATATTGCAATTTGTTATGGGATATTGGTGTTTACGTCCGTGAACTATGTTTGTCCCATACTTTGTCAAAAGTAAAGTCGTTCATGATCGGTATTCATGTATTGATTTAAGGATGAATAAACTTTTGACATATACAAAAGTTAAGCCTATATTGTCAATTCTTTGATGGAAGATAGGTTAAAATCTTTTGTGTTCAAGGATTATGTCTATTAAATATCGTTATGAAAATAGTGATGGAAGATAGAATGAATCCTTGTGTATTCCACAATATTGATCTTCATGATCCATATTTTATGTAATACTGTGAGGCTCCGTAATGTGTCTTATGTTGAGCACGATACAACCAAATTGATTAATTTTTGATTAGCTTTGTTGGTTGTTCCGTAAGGTACTTTATGTTGAGCATTCTTGAACTAAATTAATCATCTTGTTTGATTATTTAGTTATTGCTCCATAAGTCTTTTTATGTCGAGCAAAACAGATGACAATTAAATTGATTACTTTTGTAATTAGTTTGATTGTGTATTCCAATTAGATTAATTATGGGTTATCTTGTAGTTAATATAGTTGAGTATTTTCATACTCCGTAAGGTTCCTCTTCTGTTGAGTATATGAACGACTATCCTATTAATTTTCTAATGGTTATGTTAGTCGTATGCTCCGTAAGTTCTCTTATGTCGAGCATAATCAATTAAGTTGATCACTTTTGTTTTTAATTTGATTGCATATTCCGATTAAATTAATCATGGGTTTACTTGTGATTAATTTGATTGAGTTTTTGGATATAGAAAATCATTCTCATGGTTTTTGGTGTCCAATAAAAATCCTTCTTTTCTTTTGAAATTAAGGTCGCTCTTGTTGTTCCTTTGGAATGACATCAAATGGGGGAGAGCTATTTTGAACTTAATGGTCATATCTTGAGGGGTGTGCGGCTTTGGAATTTTAAAGGGGTTATCTTGTATCTTTAAACTCCTTGATGAATGCTATTAGCTTCAGCTATATGATTGCATCTAAATTAGATGGTATGTATTTTTTTTTCTTTTAGTCATGAAATGTCTCTTACGGAAATTTCATTATGATCCCATTCTTGTACCTTTGCCATTTTTATTGATAAAAAGGGGGAGAATTAATATGTAGTTCACACTACAAATACATATGGTTTTCGGATCATTGTGTAAGGGGGAGTGGTTTCCATGTGAGATGGAGTATTGACTAAGGGGGAGTGATACATATCACCATAGTATTATTGTTGAAGTTGTGATACAATTGGACTTTGACACTGTGTAATAATACTATGACACTGTATAACAATGATCGAGACCGATGCTTTCTCATTGTTATAGCTACGGATCTTCAACAACGGTGATGATAAACTTACAACCTTTGGGATCATTGAAGTACTTGGAAGTGACGAAGATTTCGAGGAATGTTGAAGATTAGACATGTGGAATAGGAGCTACTAAAGTTTCTTTATCTTTTTTGTATTCCATATGTATTGATAGTTTTGTCACTAAAATTGACAAAGGGGGAGATTGTTAGAGCATTGATCGGTCGAACTCGCATGCGCTATCTCAAGCATGTTTGTCAATGTTAGTGATCAAAACTATAAGTCCTGATTTCTAGTCTACTATAGCTAAGTTTCGGACTAGGATAGAAAGTGTAGTTGAGCTCAAGGACTTCATGGCGACTCATCATACAATAAGAAGAACTACTCAAGGAACCGGTGGAACTTCTCGATAAAAAGGTATGTGAAAACTTGAACTTATCTGTCACTCAAAAGTCTATCTACTATATCTCCTACTTCTTGAGACAAAAAGTCGTATGCTATATATAGACTTAGATTTTACACATTTGGTATTTCGAGCCGAGTATACCTCGCCTATCTATATCTCGAAATATGTGTTGGTAAGCGTTTCGCTTCAGCCATGTTTATCTTTACCTAGTGACGTAAGTCATGATATGTTTCAATCACTTTGAAAATTGCTTTGACGAGAAATGATGTAACAACTATATAACGTCCTCTAAGAATGTTTCAATGGTTAGAATGAGTGTTTGGATTACATAACCAATGATGGACATACATATTGTTGCGGAAACACATATGTGCACAAAGTCCTATCCCTTAAACCAAAGTTTGCGAACTTTGTTGATCAAGAGAAACCGGAAGAATGGCTTGTTGCCAAGTCTGCGAACTCAGTCCGCGAACTGCGGAACTTCTCATTCCAAGAAATTTTGCTGGAGTTTACAAACTTGTTGCGTGAGTACCAGTCCGCGAACTGGCGGAAATTCTTTGCCGAGATTTTCTGCTGGAGTTTATAAACTCTTCCCAGTTACTTAAGTCCGCGAACCTAGTGTGTGAACTTAAGAAGGTTATATATCTGAAGATGATTTCTGAACTTAAATTTATAAAGACTAAGGAATGCAATTTTCAAACCGTGGCTATAAAGTTCATGAACCGATTAGAGTGAATCAAATCATCTTTGCTTCAATTGTGTCTTGTATAGTACATAAGATTTCCTTGCAATTGAACAACTCTCTAACTAGTTCATTTGAGTCATTTGAACTAGTTATGGTGAAGAAGAATATGGTTGGTATGAAATGCTCATATGGCTAACCTTTTGGTTAACTATTTTTAAACCAACAATGTACACGTTTGGGTACAGTTAACAAACCTAGAAGCGTGCAGTTCATTTGTGTATAACAAGCTAAGTTTTCGATCTAACGGTTGAGAAATATTAGCTTGAATCTAAATCAGGTTTTCATCTAATGGTGGATATTGTTTTCTCTATGACCAAGGAGAAACCCTGATTTGAAAGACTATATAAGAGGACATCTAGGAACTCTGCAAAAATAATCCCCACACCTCACGTGTGATACTTGTTTGCGTGCCAGAGTCGGTTTTCCTTTAACCTTTGGTTTTCTTCTTCTACAACCAGGTTAACGACTTAAAGACTTCATTGGGATTGTGAAGCCAGACCAATACTACTTTTATCGTAGTTGTGTGATCTGATCTTGCATCTTCTATCATACGAGTACAATCAGATTGATTGGATTGAGATTAATATCTCCTATAGGCAAGTGTTTGAGGGTGAAAACGATTTCTGCTGATTTTGGTAATTTCGGGTGTGTGGGTGAGAAACGATTTTAAACCTTAAACAATGTACTGCAAGGGAGTACTTTATATTCGAGAGATCAATCTGTAAAAATACGGCCTAAACCAAGAAATGGCCGTTCCAGACTTGCTTCGGTCACAAAGTGAAGGAGAAGGGTTGGTTTTTTGGGAAGGAGGGGATCGAAGAGAGTGTTGAGACCAGAATAGTTGATTCTGGAAGAGTAGTTGTTTCACGACTTGTATCAGAAAGTGGGAAGCTAACAGATGGAAAGCTAGCAAATATTTTCTGAATGTTGTATCCTCCTGACCTGAACTTGTTGTTCGGTGGAAATAGGTAAAACCCATTTATACAAGTCGAAGTGAAACGTACTCTGGTCTCACAAGAAATAGAAAACGAATGAGTGAATGGGAGGAGGTGGTAACCGGTAACGCCTGTAATTGACGTTCCATAAAAGAAAGCGTTTCACCATTACTCCCTGTATTTACTAACCACCTCATCCTTATGACACTGTCGTATAATGGGCGTAGTGTACGCCACACACTTTAAACGCCAAACCCATACCCAATGAGCATCCCACAGTTTGTGACATGTGTTGATGTCTCGAGTGTTTTCGTGGAAAACATGTAGCATGTTGTTGTTCGGCAAGTTGAGCTTGGGAGACTTTCCATCTCGGTGGTGACCTTCGACGGTCAAGATTTTGCATCTTGAGAGGAAGGGTATCCGTTGATTATTGTAACCCTTCGTTTGGTAGCCAGTGGCATGAAAGCATGGCCGTACAGCTTTAATATAGACTATTTTAGGCGCGGACAAAAGTTAGGGTTTTGGCTTTGTTTGGGCGCGACCAATCTAGGGCTTGGCGTCGGGCCAAAGGTTGCCATGCGTTAGCTGGTAACCTTGGATGGCTAAGATCTGCATCTTAGATGGAAAAGTGGACGTTGATCTTCGCAAGCCTTTGTTTTGGTAGCCGCATAGGTAAGGCCGCCATGGTATGGCGCGACAAGGTGGTTGGCATGCCATTGGCACATGTGGCATGGATGGCATGCCTTGGCGCGGTCTGGGCGTGGCCAAAACAAAGGTTTTGGCATTGGGCCAAAGGTTACCATGTGTTGGTTGGCGACCTTGGACGGCTAAGATTTTCATCTTAGATGGAAGGATGGTCGTTGATCGTCGCTTTGTTTTGGTAACCGCATAGGAAAGGTCGGCATGGTATGGCGCGGCAAGGTGGCTGGCATGCAATTGGCACATGTGGCATGGCCGGCATGCCTTGGAGCGGTTTGGGCGTGACCAAAACTAGGGTTTTGGGCCAAAGGTTACCATGCGTTGGTTGGCGACCTTGGACGGCTAAGATTTGCATCTTAGATGGAAGAATGGCCGTTGATCGTCACAAGACTTCGTTTTGGTAACCACATAGGGAAGGCCGACATGGTATGGCGCGGCAAGGTGGCTGTCATGCCTGGTATGCCTTGGCGCGGTTTGGGAGTGACCAAAACTAGGGTTTTGGCGTTGGGACAAAGGTTACCATGTGTTGGTTGGTGACCTTGGATGGCTGAGATTTGCATCTAAGATGGAAGGATGGTCGTTGATTGTCGCACGCTTTCGTTTTGGCAGCCGTGAAGGGAAGGCCGACATGGCATGGCTTAGGCGCGGCAAGGTGGATGGCGCGGCATGCCATTGACACATGTGGCATGGTTGGCATGCCTTGACGTGGTTTAGGCGCGGCCAAACTAGGGTTTTGCAATGGGCCAAAGGTTACCATGCGTTGGTTGGTGACCTTGGACGGCTGAGTTTTGCATCTAAGATGGAAGGGTGGCCGTTGATTATCGCACGCCTTCGTTTTGGCAGCCGTGAAGGGAAGGCCGGCATGGCATGGCTTAGGCGCGGCAAGGTGGATGTCGCGGCATGCCTTGGAGTGGTTTAGGCGCGGCCAAACTAGGGTTTTGGCGTTGGGACAAAGGTTATCATGCGTTGGTTGGTGACCTTGGACGGATGATATTTGCATATAAGATGGAAGGGTGGCCGTTGATTGTCGCACGCCTTCGTTTTGGAAGCCGTGAAGGGAGGCCACATGGCATGGCTTAGGCGCGACAAGGTGGATGCCGCGGCATGCCATTTGCACATGTGGCATGGTCGGCATGCCTTGGCGTGGTTTAGGTGCGGCCAAACTAGGTTTTTGGAGTTGGGCCAAAGGTTACCATGCGTTGGTTGGTGACCTTGGACTGCTGAGTTTTGTATCTAAGATGGAAGGGTGGCCATTGATTGTCGCACACCTTCGTTTTGGCAGACGTGAAGGGAAGACCGGTATGGCATGGCTTAGGCGCGACAAGGTGGATGGCGCGGCATGCCATTGGCACATGTGGCATGGTCGGCATGCCTTGGAGTGGTTTAGGCGCGGCCAAACTAGGGTTTTGGCGTTGGGCCAAAGGTTATCATGCGTTGTTTGGAGACCTTGGACAGCTAAGATTTGTATCTAAGATGGAAGGGTGGTCGTTGATCATCGCACACCTTCATTTTAGTAGACGCATAGGGAAGGCCGGTATGGTATGGCGCGGAAAGGTGGTTGGCATGCCATTGGCACATGTGGCATGGCATGCCTTGGCGCGGTTTGGCGTGGCCAAAACTAAGGTTTGGGCCAAAGTTTACCTTGCGTTGTTTGGCGACCTTGGACGGCTAATATTTGAATCTAAGATGGAAGGGTGGCCGTTGATCATCGCACACCTTCGTTTTGGTATCCGCACAGGGAAGGCTGGCATGGTATGGCGCAGCAAGGTGGTTGGCATGCCATTGTCACATGTGGTGTGGCTGGCATGGTTGGCATGCCTTGGCGCGGAGGTGCGGCTGGAATGGTTGGCATGCCTTTGCGCGGAGGTGCGGCTGGCATGGCATGCCATTTGCGCAGTGGTGCGGATGGAATGGTTGGCATGCCTTGACGTGGAGGTGCGGATGGCATGGCATGCCATTGGCGCAGTGGTGCGGCCGACATGGTTGGCATGCCTTGGCGCGGAGATGTGGCTGGCATGGTATGCCATTGGCACAGTAGTGCGGCTGGCTTGGTTGGCATGCCTTGGCGCGGTAGCATGAGAATTAAGGTTTGTCATAGATGAAGTAAGTCAGTGTTAAGGGTTATGCCGTGGAACATGACCCATGTAAAAAAAAAGGGTACCCCGGTAATTCTTATGTAGGCATGCTGATTGATTCAATAAATGTGCTAATGGTCATAGTGACGTCATGTTAGATGTACAGTTTTACGATTTTGACCCTAAGCTAAAAACCATCATCAACATTAAGTCCCCATCTTAGCTCGGAACAGGAGCATTGTTTCGAGGTAAGGATAAGATGGTGACAGGCGAGGACAAAAATCGAAATGACAGGTCGTGAAAAGATGGTCAAGAAAGTCTGACTAACCTTTTTCGAGAAGGAAGGAGAGTTCATGATCCTCATGTTTGGCGGCCTTGCATAGATTCTATTTGTGGTGTAGACCGTGAAGTGGTGATATGAAGATCGTCGGATTAGTCTGTCCATGTATCACCTTGGCTGGGTTAGGAAATATCATGACGCTGGGTTGGCGAGTTGTTGGTGTTGGCGCGGCAAGTCATGGCGCGGACGGCTTGGCATGGTGGGGCCAAGGTAATGGCGCGAACGGGTTTGCATGGTGAGGCCAAGGAAATGGCGCAGACGGCTTGGCATGGTGGGGACAAGGCAAGGCGCGGTTTGGTGAGGCAAAGCATGCGGACGGCTTGGCGTGGTGGGTCCAAGGCATGGTGCGGACGACTTGGCATGGTGGGGCCAAGGAAATGGCGCGGTTTGGTAAGGAAAATCATGCGCGGACGGCTTGGCATGGTGATTTGTCTTCGCGGGCACGGTTGTCTCTTTTTTTACTTGACTCAAATAGGAATTCCTTTCCTTATTCAAACTCCCAAGTACCACGCCTATAAAAGGGGGTCGGCCTCTCCTTTTATTTCACACCTTTATTTTTTTTTATTCTGGTCGTGTGGTAACAGTAAAGCGGACGAGCGAATCCCAGGTATGTCTTCCAACACTTCCTCTTTAACTTGTTTTTCTTCTTTTCTTGTGTTAGTGCAAATCCTAGCTGTAGGCGTACCTTTTCATGAACTTGTAAAAATATTGTTCTTTTGTGTTGGTATGAATCATAGCCGTAAATATGCTTTGCGTGAACTTGTAGTAACATTTAGGCGTGAATACCATAGTAATGTTGGCCGCCTCAATTACTGTGCAAAGTAGGCATGCATGAGCTAGTAATTGTCACTCCGTTCCCGTGAAAACCTAGCTCCTAGGGTTTCCTCCCTTTTCCTGGTGTGGCAGTGTGTATTGTTCCCATGGTGGGGCGCGCCTCCTCGTCCCTGGGAAAATTTCCTGCTGCAGGGTACGGCCTTGGCATGAGGTGGTGATGCATAGTCTGTCAGTCCCAATTTCTTTGCTCATGCGCATTATGACTTTGTAAAAAATTGGTTTGCGTCAAGGATGGATCTCCTGTGTCTGATAAAATAATTTCCATGCACTTTCCGTAACAATTTCTCTTCGTATTGTTCTATTGTAGTTATTTCGAAGGTGAAAGTAGCGTGAGAGAATTTTGTTAGGATGTCATTTGAAAAAAGTTCTGTCGTAACGAAAGTTGTTGGAAATTCCAAGCCAAACATAGACGATGAGTTCTTTACAACATCCACCACAATTAGGAAAAATTATCCCAAGTATGTGTCGATTCTTCTGACTGGTCCGGAAAGTGAAGGAGAGGCCTGGTCAGTTCTGCCTGGAGGTGTAATAAGGTTTTGTCTTTAGAGGAAAGAGTATTCTGCTTCTCCCATTGACTTTAAAATCTGTGTGAGTCCGTTGCATCCCTTTGATAAATGGATGCGATTCATGATGAGCCAGGAATGTGTAAAAGCCAGTTTGACCAAGGCGCAGATTATTGATGCTGTCGCGGCTTCCGCAATGCTTCAAATTAGGAAAGATATTCCAGGCTTGGTTGTTTTTATTTCCAGATGGTGTCCGGACACTCACACGGCCATATGCAGGTGGGGTGAAATGACTATCTCTTTAGAGAGCGTGGCCGTCTTGATGAACCTTCCCGTAATAGGAAACCTCGATGTCAAGTTGTCTGCAGATGAAGAAGAAATGTGCGCCGCTCTGGTTGCGAAATAAAAAGGATTCGTTCGGAAAGAAAACGAGACGAGGTGCTTCTATGGCTGGTGGGTGTCTCAATGGTTTCTTGATGAGTTGGAGCCAAATCAGAAAAATAGTACACTTCATGTCGCAGCGTTCTTGGATCTTTGGTTATCCAGAGATATTTTCGATGACGGCTCTGGTAAGAAGAAGATAAGACAGGAACTTATCAAGTTTGAAATAAAATTGGCAAAAGGTGTCGTTCTCCCTATTGGCGGCTTGTTTCTTGGTTCTCTGTACACACATTTGGATCATCTGGTCACGGGCATGTGCGCTTCAAATGGCTACATGAAAGTGGATTCGTATATTCATGCCGCCTTTCTCCAAGCGTGGCTGTGGGAGCACTTCGAAAGGTATGATCCAAAACCGTTAGCCGTACTTCCCGAGTCTTGGTGTGGTTCTAGGATACTGCACTGGTCGAATAGGCGCCCAAAGATTGGTTCGAACCTGGTTGGATTTCTTGACAACTCGCACACGGTCGATTTTCGTCCATGGGCTCCGATGCACGCGTCCATAACTCAGATCAATACCTTTGCTCCTGCTCCGAGCATGTCTTTGTCTTCTGATAAAGAGGATATGAGTGTTGGAGAGATGGTGTTCATGCGAAGCTGCACGCCTGGTCATGTGTTGTCTTTCTTTCGAGGATCTTGCAAAGAAGTTTCTTACAATATCGATACGGCGGCTCGGCATATGGCTTTTGACCAAGGGATCCCACTCGTTCGTCAGCCGGTTGTTCCAGAAGACTCGTTGCCAACTGTTCTCTATGCTAGTGTTCTTGTGTCGGGTAAAATTATCCCTTTTCCTCTCGCGGAACGAAATCCATCAACAACCTCCAAATATAACATATTTTGGCAGGATGATTTTCTCTCTATCCATGGATTCGTGAATGATGTGGTAGAAAACCGTCGCGGTAAGCCTTCTCCTGCGGTTTTAGCGGAGCACCCACTGCTGAGGGTGCTGAGGGATCCTTCTTCGACCAATCGAAAATCTGTTAGCCAGAATGCAGATAGCCCCCAAGTGAAGGAGCGAAGGTCTAAAAGCCGTGCAGACGGTTCCCAGTCAGAGTCGACATCCCTACCGACTTTCAGTTCGTCTAATATGCGGGTACATATGCTTTTCCTCTTGATTTTAGTTGGATCTCATATATCCTTGTTTCTTTTATGAGTATCCGTCTTTGTATCTTGCCCAGGGTCTCAGCAGCGTGAACACCTTTACCAAACTTGCAAGTAGTCAGAAAACATCGTTTCTCGAGACGGAAGGTGGCGGTGCTGAGCCTATCCATGGTGATGGGGAACCCGAGATGATAGTTCAGAGTCCAGTGATGGCGAGAGTAGTTCTTCCGACAACAGTTCTGAATCTTCCTCTAGTCGGTCTGAAAGCGAATCAGTGAGTCTCCCGCATGTTTTTTATTCTTTACTCTCTTCCTTTTTCTTTGGAAAATATCTAATCCGTGGTATCATAGGGGGAAGCCGTTTCTGAAGATGGCCCTGAGACGGAGACTGGCGGAGATACAGCTTTGTCTCCAACTGTGATAGCCGCACCGGGCGACCTTGAAATGGATGTTGATCGAGATGAAAACATCGTTGTGACTCAGATAATAGAGAGTACTCCAGTGGCCGCAGGTGCAATTGTCGTTAGGAATCCCTTGCCGGTTGCTGATGCAGTCGCGGGCGCCACTTTCAACCCTCCATATCTGGTTCCTCATCCGGATCGTGTGTTGATCGAGGGATTTAGCATGCCATCCAAACACGCGGCGCTATACACCAGGATATGGGAAAGCTACGGACATATCGCCACGACCAAGAAAATTACTAGTCGATTTGTGTTGGTTAAGCGTGTGGAGGAAGCTTTGTCTTCGATTGACGACATGTGCACTGTGACTGGTAATACTGTTTCTGAGGATGTAGTCTCGAGCTGGAGGTTCCATAGTGACACGTGTGTAAACTTTGAGTTCAATGTTCCTTGGTTCGTTGAAGGTTTCTCTGAGGTTGAAAATTTGCTGGCTGAAACAGTCGAAGGTCCTTCTGCGGATATGGTGAAGAAGCAGGAAGCGGAAGTCGAAAAGTTGTCCAGGAAGCTGAAGTTGAAGAGGGCGTCTCTCCAAAGCACGAAAGAGGATTTTTCCAAGAAGAGCAAGCCATTGTTGAAAAACTTTCCTTGAACGCATTTCTGTCTTCTGAACTTCTTATTTTAGGTTGTTTTTTTTTGGAAGGCAAATGAAATGCCTAGTTTAAGGTTTTGATTTCCTGGATTTTCGGTTTGACAGACAAATGTTACCTTGAGGGTTTTGGATTATTATTTGGAACAAACTGTTTTTAGAATAACAATGCTTTTTGGTTACGATTGCGAAAGGTACAAACATCCCAGGAAAGCCACTGAATCGTGAGCATTGCTTTTCGACAGAGAGCATGAGATGAAACATAAAATGGCTATTGGTTTCATCATTCCCGTGAAAACCTGAAGTAGTAAACCACGTATTTTTTCTAGGCAAGACTTACTCGGTTTTTGGATATTTTGGTGAAAAAAGAATCTCCCGGATGTAAGACCGAGTTTTGTGGGAAACATCGCCGTGACTGTGGAAAGTCCCCAGTCATTATTTTTCGTGTTGCTGATCCCTGGGCGGATCGTTTTCTTCTAACCCCTCAGAAGTCCCCAGTCATCCCTTGCCGTGTCACGACTGGTAATCGAGCCGCCTAGTAGCTGAGTCATCGATTCCTGAACGGATCGTTTGATTTTACTGTCCTGACGTCTGGGTCGAGGTATGAAATCGAATATTGAAAATTGACATCGTGACCGAAAGATCAACCTCCCACTGTGGTCGCCAATTGTTTTAGGGTGAAAACGATTTCTGCTGATTTTGGTAATTTCGGGTGTGTGGGTGAGAAACGAGTTCAAACCCTAAACAATGTACTGCAAGGGAGTACTTTAGATTCGAGAAATCAATCTGTACAAATCCGTCCTAAACCAAGAAATGTCCGTTCTAGAATTGCTTCGGTCACACAAAGTGAAGGAGAAGGGTTGGTTTTGGGGAGGGAGGCGAAGAGAGTTTTGAGACCAGAATGGTTGATTCTGGAAGAGTAGTTGTTTCACGACTTGTATCAGAAAGTGGGAAGCTAACAGATGGAAAGCTAGCAAATATTTTCTGAGTGTTGTATCCTCCTGACCTGAAATTTTTGTTCGGTGGAAATAGGTAAGACCTATTTATACAAGTCGAAGTGAAATGTACTCTGGTCTCGTAAGAAATGGAAAACGGATGAGTAAATGGGAGGAGGTGGTAAACGGTAACGTCTGGAATTGATGTTCCATAAAAGAAACCGTTTTACCATTACTCCCTGTATTTACTAACCGCATCATCTTTAGACACTGTCTTATAACGGGCGTAGTGTACGCCACACGCTGTAAACCGCCAAACCAATACCCAATGAGAATCCCCCAATTTGTGACATGTGTTGATGTCTCGAGTGTTTTCGTGAAAAACATGTATCATGTTGTTTTTCGGCAAGTTGAGTTTGGGAGACTTGCCGGCTCGGTGGTGATCTTCGACGGTCGAGATTTTGCATCTTGAGAGGAAGGGTAGCCGTTGATTATTGCAACCCTTCGTTTGGTAGCCAGTGTTTTTAAATCATGGCTGATATGGCTTTAATATGGCCTAGTTTAGGCGCGGCCAAAAGTTAGGGTTTTGGCTTTGTTTGGGCGCGACCAAACTAGGGCTTGGCGTCGGGCCAAAGGTTTCCATGTGTTAGCTGGTAACCTTGGACGGCTAAGATCTGCATCTTAGATGGAAAAGTGGTCGTTGATCTTCGCAAGCCTTTGTTTTGGTAGCCGTATAGGGAATCCCGGCATGGTATGGCGCGGCAAGGTGGTTGGCATGCCATTGGCACATGTGGCATGGCTGGTATGCCTTGACGGGGTTAGGGCGTGGCCAAAACAAAGGTTTTGGCGTTGGGCCAAAGGTTACCATGCGTTGGTTGGAGACCTTGGACGGCTAAGATTTGCATCTTAGATGGAAGGATGGTCGTTGATCGTCGCCAGCCTTTGCTTTTGTAACCGCATAGGGAAGTTCGACATGGTATGGTGCCGCAAGGTGGATGGCATGCCATTGGCACATGTGGCATGGCCGTCATGCCTTGGCGCGGTTTGGGCGTGACCAGAACTAGGATTTTGGGCCAAAGGTTACCATGCGTTGGTTGGCGACCTTGGACGGCTAAGATTTGCATCTTAGATGGAAGAATGGCCGTTAATCTTTGCAAGCCTTCGTTTTGGTAACCGCATAGGGTAGGACGGCATGGTATGGCGGGGCAAGGTGGATGGCATGCCATTGGCACATGTGGCATGTCCGGCATGCCTTGGCGAGGTTTGGGCTTGACCAAAACTAGGGTTTTGGCGTTGGGAAAAAGGTTACCATGTGTTGGTTGGTGACCTTGGACGGCTGATATTTGCATCTAAAATGAAAGGATGGCCGTTGATTGTCGCAAGCCTTCGTTTTGGCATCCGTGAAGGGAAGGTCGGCATACCATGTCTTAGGCGCGGCACGGTGGATGGCGCGGCATGCCATTGGTACATGTGGCATGGTCGGCATGCCTTGGCATGGTTTAGGCGCAGCCAAACTAGGGTTTTGGCGTTGGGCCAAAGGTTACCATGCGTTGTTTGGTGACCTTGGACGGCTGAGTTTTGCATCTAGGATGGAAGGGTTGCAGTTGGTTGTCGCACGCCTTCGTTTTTGTAGCCGTGAAGGTAAGGCCGGCATGGCATGGCTTAGGCGCGGCAAGGTGGATGGAGCGGCATGCCATTGGCACATGTGGCATGGTCGGCATGCCTTGGCATGGTTTAGGCGCGACCAAACTAGGATTTTGGCGTTTGTCCAAAGGTTTCCATGCGTTGGTTGGTGACCTTGGATGGCTGAGATTTGCATCTAAGATGGAAGGGTGGTCGTTGATTGTCGCACGCCTTCTTTTTGGCAGCCGTGAAGGGAAGGCCGGCATGGCATGGATTAGGCGCGACAAGGTGGATGGCGCGGCATGCCATTGTCACATGTGGCATGGTCGGCATTCCTTGGCGTGGTTTAGGCGCGGCCAAACTAGGGTTTTGGCGTTGGGCCAAAGATTACCATGCGTTGGTTGGTGACCTTGGACGGCTGAGTTTTGCATCTAAGATGGAAGGGTGGTCGTTGACTGTCGCACGCCTTCGTTTTGGCAGACGTGAAGGGAAGGTCAACATGGCATGGCTTAGGCGCGGCCAGGTGGATGGCGCGGCATGCCATTGGCACATGTGGCATGGTCGGCATGCCTTGGCGTGGTTTAGGCGCGGCCAAACTAGGATTTTGGCGTTGGGCCAAAGGTTACCATGCGTTGTTTGATGACCTTGGACGGCTAAGATTTGCATCTAAGATGGAAGGTTGGCCGTTGATCATCGCACTCCTTCGTTTTGGTAGCCGCATAGGGAAGGCCGACATATTATGGAGCGATAAGGTGGTTAGCATGCCATTGGCACATGTGGCATGGCATGCCTTGGCGCGGTTTGGCGTGGCCAAAACTAGGGTTTGGGACAAAGGTTACCATGCGTTGTTTGGCGACCTTGGACGGCTAAGATTTGCATCTAAGATGGAAGGGTGGCCGTTGATCATCAAACGCCTTCGTTTTGGTAGCAGCATAGGGAAGGCCGGCCTGATATGGCGTAGCAAGGTTGTTGGCATGCCATTGGCACATGTGGTGCGGCTGGCATGGTTGGCATGCCTTGGCGCGGAGGTGAGGCTGGCATGGTTGGCATGCCTTGGCGTGGAGGTGCGGCTTGCATGGCATGACATTGGCGCGGAGGTGCGGCTGGCATGGCATGCCATTGGTGCGTCGGTGTGGCTGGCATGGTTGGCATGCCTTGGCACGGAGTTGTGGCTGGCATGGTATGCTATTGGCACAGTAGTGCGGCTGGCATGGTCGGCATGCCTTGGCACGGTAGCATGAGAATTAGGGTTTGGCATAGATGATGTCAGTCAGTTTTAAGGGTTCTGTTGTGGAACATGACCCATGTAAAAAAAGGGTACCCCGGTAATTCTTACGTAGGCATGCTGATTGATTCAATAAATATGCTAATGGTCATAGTGACGTCATGTCAGATGTACAGTTTTACGATTTTGACCCTAAGCTAAAAACCACCATCAATAACAAGATATAAAAAGTAGTCACAAACATCTTCGTCTCATTGTTTGTGATTCCGCAACATCTTGTTTCCCTACCATACGATTAAGAATGTTGTGAGGTGATTGATTTATCTAGGATGTTCTTCGGGAATATAAGACCGGATTATCAATTGGTTCCTGTTCACCTTTATTATTATCAAAATACGGAAGAAAAACTTTAGGGTTTTTCTGTGGGAGACAGATTGATCCTTTGATAGACTTGTCTGTGTGAGACAGATTTGTTTATTGTTAAAGCCTACGATTTTGGGTCGTAGCAACTCTTAGTTGTGGGTGAGATCAGCTAAAGGAATCAAGTGCGCAGTATCCTGTTGGGATCAGAGGCATAGGGAGTACAACTGTACCTTGGATCAGTGGCAGACTGATTGGGGTTCAACTACAGTCCAGTCCGAAGTTAGCTTGGAGTAGGCTAGTGTCTGTAGCGGCTTAATACATTGTGTGTTCAATCTAGACTAGGTCCCGGGGTTTTCTGCATTGTGGTTTCCTTGTTAACAAAATTTTTGGTGTCTGTGTTATTTCAGTTTCCGCATTATATTGTTTTATCTTTATTACTGAAATAATACAGGTTGTGCGTTAGATCATAAATTAGAGTAATCCAACCTTTAGTTGTTGATTGTCATTGATTGATCCTTGGATATTGGTCTTTGGTACCATCCAAGTTATTCCTTGTGTTTGATTAAAGACTCACTGATTTCTATTAGCTCGAGTAAATCAAAACAAGAGAGAGATATTAACTCCTTGATATACTTTTACCTAGATTGAGTTTGACTGTCTAGTTGATTATCTAGAAAGTATTTCGGAGTTAGTCCATACAGATTGCTAAGCGAAATATTGGGTGGTGTTGTTAGACCCCTGCTTTTTCAGCTCCAGCAGCCGCTCCGCCTCAACATTCGCTCCAGGAGCCGCTTCACCTCAACGTTCGCTCCAGGATCTGCTTCAACATTTTCTCCAGAAGCCGCTCCGTTTCAACGTTCTCTCCAGAAGTCGTTCCGTTTCAACTATTCCCTCTAGGAGCCGCTTCAACGTTCACTCCAAGAGACGCTTCAACGTTCTCTCCAGAAGCCGCTCCGCTTCAACGGTTCCCTCCAGGAGCCGCTTCAACGTTCCCTATAAGAGCCGCTTCAACGTTCCCTCCAGGAGTCGCTTCAATGTTTGCCCCAGTTGCCGCTTCAACGTCCTCTCCACGAGCCGAAGCCGCTTCAACGCCTCCTTCCCGCCAAGGATCGTGTCGTAGACACCACTCCTTCCTTCCAAGGTTCGTGCCCGTATACGTCACTCCTTCCTGCCAAGGTTCGTGCCCGTAGCCGCCACTCCTTCTTGCCAAGGATCGTGTCGTAGCTGTCATACTACTCCCTGTCAAGGATCGTGATCGCAGCCAACCAAAGTTCGTAGTTGTGGCCACTTTTTGTCCCATCCAGCCAAAACTCTTGGTCGTGGACAAATTTACTCGCTTACACATCAGCCAATCGCATTTCTTCCATAGACTCTCATGCAATTCCAGACAACCTATATTGTTCCCACGACAATGTAGCCTCTTCTGATCATAGTTGCTGCCAAGAACCTTTGCTGCTCGTTTTTTGATACCAGCCAGAGCTTCACCATAGCGACAATCACTACAAAGGTAATCCGTACTTCTCCATATTTTAGTTTCACATGGAAGAAGTAACAGAGTCACCAGTACGGATGCAAGATGGTGATATCTTTATCATGGTCAACCCACCGACCATACAAGATAGAAATATGTAAACCACACTTGGGAACTGAGGCTCTACACAGAATCCCTTCACTGTCAAAGCTCAGAAGACACGGTAAACCAAAAGTCATAGACAAGACAAGGTCATCTACTCTTAAAAGGTGTAGCATAAGGATATCATCACCTCTCTGTCTGGAAGGCGCCTGCAACACTTTACGAGGCCGCGACGGATCCCAAGCCTACTCAGAGAAAATAACTTCAGTAACTAAAGAGAAGTGCGACTGGGGGATGTTCATCCCAGTCCATCCCCGACAACAATCAAAGATTCATGAGATAACTCCAAAGACGCGGATGAAACAGTTTTCTTGAAGAAACAGGGGGATCCACGATTAACAACATAACTCTACCACTTCTACCTCTTTGTTATCCAGAATATTTCGTCCATGTGATGTTCCATGCATCCCAGCATCGTATCCAGGGAGTACAATAAGCTTGTATCAAAACCCAGATGTGTCGATTCAAGGTGATACAATCAAAGTAGACCACACTTAGGGACTGAATCCTCCTTCAGGTTTAGAAGTTTAAACGCAGTCACCACCTTACCAGCGCATGCAGTAGAAGCACGTCTTCCACGAGAAAATAAGCTTAGGATAATTACACATGGGGAGCATGGCATGCCTTGGCGCGGAGGTGAGGCTGGCATGGTTGGCATGCCTTGGCGCGGAGGTGCGGATTGCATGGCATGACATTGGCGCGGATGTGCGGCTGGCATGGCATGCCATTGGTGCGGTGGTGTGGATGGTATGGTTGGCATGCCTTGGCACGGAGTTGTGGCTGGCATGGTATGTCATTGGCACAGTGGTGCGGCTGGTATGGTTGGCATTCCTTGGCACGGTAGCATGAGAATTAGGGTTTGGCATAGATGATGTCAGTCAGTTTTAAGGGTTCTGCTGTGGAACATGACCCATGTAAAAAAAAGGGTACCCCGGTAATTCTTACGTAGGCATGCTGATTGATTCAATAAATATGTTAATGGTCATAGTGACGCCATGTCAGATGTACAGTTTTACGGTTTTGACCCTAAGCTAAAAACCACCATCAATAAAAAGATATAAAAAGTAGTCACAAACATCTTCGTCTCATTGTTTGTGATTCCGCAACATCTTGTTTTCCTACTATACGATTAAGTATGTTGTGAGGTGATTGATTTATCTAGGATGTTCTTCAGGAATATAAGACCGGATTATCAATTGGTTCCTGTTCACCTTGATTATTATCAAAAGACGGAACAAAAACTTTAGGGTTTTTCTGTGGGAGACAGATTGATCCTTTGATAGACTTGTCTGTGTGAGACATATTTGTTTATTGTTAAAGCCTACGATTTTGGGTCGTAGCAACTCTTAGTTGTGGGTGAGATCAGCTAAAGGAATCAAGTGCGCAATATCCTGTTGGGATCAGAGGCATAGGGAGTACAATTGTACCTTGGATCAGTGGCAGACTGATTGGGGTTTAACTACAATCCAGTCCGAAGTTAGCTTGGAGTAGGCTAGTGTCTGTAGCGGCTTAATACATTGTGTGTTCAATCTAGACTAGGTCCCGGGGTTTTCTGCATTGCGGTTTCTTTGTTAACAAATTTTTTGGTGTCTGTGTTATTTCAGTTTCCGCATTATATTGTTTTATATTTATAATTGAAATAATACAGGTTGTGCGTTAGATCATCAATTAGAGTAATCCAAACTTTGGTTGTTGATTGTTGATTGTCATTGATTGATCCTTGGATATTGGTCTTTGGTACCATCCAAGTTATTCCTTGTGTTTGATTAAAGACTCGCTGATTTCTATTAGCTCGAGTAAATCAAAACAAGGGAGAGATATTAACTCCTTGATATACTTTTACCTAGATTGAGTCTGACTGTCTAGTTGATTATCCAGAAAGTATTTCGGAGTTAGTCCATGCAGATTGTTAAGCGAAATATTGGGTGGTGTTGTTAGACCCCTGCTTTTTCAGCTCCAGCAGCCGCTCCGCCTCAACGTTCGCTCCAGGAGCCGCTTCACCTCAACGTTCGCTCCAGGATCCGCTTCAACATTTTCTCAAGAAGCCGCTCTGTTTCAACGTTCTCTCCAGAATTCGTTCCGTTCCAACGATTCCCTCTAGGAGCCGCTTCAACATTCTCTCCAGAAGACGCTTCAACGTTCTCTCCAGAAGCCGCTCCGCTTCAACGATTCCCTCCAGGAGACGCTTCAACGTTCCCTCTAAGAGCCGCTTCAACGTTCCCTCCAGGAGTCGCTTCAATGTTTGCCCCAGTTGCCGCTTCAACGTCCTCTCCACGAGCCGAAGCCGCTTCAACGCCTCCTTCCCGCCAAGGATCGTGTCGTAGACACCACTCCTTCCTTCCAAGGTTCGTGCCCGTATCCGTCACTCCTTCCTTCCAAGGTTCGTGCCCGTAGCCGCCACTCCTTCTTGCCAAGGATCGTGTCGTAGCTGTCATACTCCTCCCTGTCAAGGATCGCAGCCAACCAAAGTTCGTAGTTGTGGCCACTTTTTGTCCCATCCAGCCAAAGATCTTGGTCGTGGACAGATTTACTCGCTTACACATCAGCCAATCCCATTTCTTCCATAGACGCTCATGCAATTCCAGACAACCTATATTGTTCCCACGACAATGTAGCCTCTTCTGATCATAGTTGCTGCCAAGAACCTTTGCTGCTCGTTTTTTGATACCAGCCAGAGCTTCACCATAGCGACAATCACTACAAAGTTAATCTGTACTTCTCCATATTTTAGTTTCACATGGAAGAAGTAACAGATTCACCAGTACGGATGAAAGATGGTGATATCTTTATCATGGTCAACCCACCGACCATACAAGATAGAAATATGTAAACCACACTTGGGAACTGAGGCTCTACACAGAATCCCTTCACTGTCAAAGCTTAGAAGACACGGTAAACCAAAAGACATAGACAAGACAAGGTCATCTACTCTTAAAAGGTATAGCATAAGGATATCATCACCTCTCTGTCTGGAAGGCGCCTGCAACACTTTACGAGGCCGCGACGGATCCCAAGCCTACTCAGAGAAAACAACTGCAGTAACTAAAGAGAAGTGCGACTGGGGGCTGCTCATCCCAGTCCATCCCCGACAACAATCAAAGATTCATGAGATAACTCCATAGACGCGGCTGAAACATTTTTCTTGAAGAAACAAGGGGATCCACGATTAACAACATAACTCTCCCACTTCTACCTCTTCGTTATCTAGAATATTTCGTCCATGTGATGTTCCATGCATCCCAGCATCGTATCCAGGGAGTACAATAAGCTTGTATCAAAACCCAGATGCGTCGATTCAAGGTGATACAATCAAAGTAGGCCACACTTAGGGACTGAATCCTCCTTCAGGTTTAGAAGTTTAAACGTAGTCACCACCTTACCAGCGCATGCAGTAGAAGCACGTCTTCCACGAGAAAATAAGCTCAGGATAATTACACATGGGAAGCATGGCATGCCTTGGCGCGGAGGTGAGGCTGGCATGGTTGGCATGCCTTGGCGCGGAGGTGCGGCTTGCATGACATGACATTGGCGCGGAGGCGCGGCTGGCATGGCATGCCATTGGTGCGGTGGTGTGGCTGGCATGGTTGGCATGCCTTGGCGCGGAGTTGTGGCTGGCATGGTATGTCATTGGCACAGTGGTGCGGCTGGCATGGTTGGCATGCCTTGGCACGTTAGCATGAGAATTAGGGTTTGGCATAGATGATGTCAGTTAGTTTTAAGGGTTCTGCTGTGGAACATGACCCATGTAAAAAAAAGGGTACCCCGGTAATTCTTACGTAGGCATGCTGATTGATTCAATAAATATGCTAATGGTCATAGTGACGTCATGTCATATGTACAGTTGTACGATTTTGACCCTAAGTTAAAAACCACCATCAATAACAAGATATATAAAGTAGTCACAAACATCTTCCTCTCATTGTTTGTGATTCCGCAACATCTTGTTTCTCTACCATACAATTAAGAATGTTGTGAGGTGATTGATTTATCTAGGATGTTCTTCGGGAATATAAGACCGTATTATCAATTGGTTCCTGTTCACCTTGATTATTATCAAAAGACGGAACAAAAACTTTAGGGTTTTTCTGTGGGAGACAGATTGATCCTTTGATAGACTTGTCAGTGTGAGACAGATTTGTTTATTGTTAAAGCCTACGATTTTGGGTCATAGCAACTTTTAGTTGTGGGTGAGATCAGCTAAAGGAATCAAGTGCGCAGTATCCTGCTGGGATCAGAGGCATAGGGAGTACAACTGTACCTTGGATCAGTGGCAGACTGATTGGGGTTCAATTACAGTCCAGTCCGAAGTTAGCTTGGAGTAGGCTAGTGTCTGTAGCAGCTTAATACATTGTGTGTTCAATCTAGACTAGGTCCTGGGGTTTTCTGCATTGCGGTTTCCTTGTTAAAAAAATTTCTGGTGTCTGTGTTATTTCAGTTTCCGCATTATATTGTTTTATCTTTATAATTGAAATAATACAGGTTGTGCATTAGATCATCAATTAGAGTAATCCAACCTTTCGTTGTTGATTGTCATTGATTGATCCTTGGATATTGGTCTTTGGTACCATCCAAGTTATTCCTTGTATTTGATTAAAGACTCGCTGATTTCTATTAGCTCGAGTAAATCAAAACAAGAGAGAGATATTAACTCCTTGATATACTTTTACCTAGATTGAGTCTGACTGTCTAGTTGATTCTCTGGAAAGTATTTCAGAGTTAGTCCATACAGATTTCTAAGCGAAATATTGGGTGATGTTGTTAGACCCATGCTTTTTCAGCTCCAGCAGCCGCTCCACGTCAACATTCGCTCCAGGAGTCGCTTCACCTCAACGTTCTCTCCAGGATCCGCTTCAACATTTTCTCCAGAAGCCGCTCCTTTTCAACGTTCTCTCCAGAAGCCGTTCCGTTTCAACGATTCCCTCTAGGTTCCGTTTCAACGTTCTCTCCAGGAGACGCTTCAACGTTCTCTCCAGAAGCCGCTCCGCTTCAACGATTCCCTCCAGGAGCCGCTTCAACGTTCCCTCCAAGAGCCGCTTCAACGTTCCCTCCAGGAGTCGCTTCAATGTTTGCCCCAGTTGCCGCTTCAACGTCCTCTCCACGAGCCGAAGCCGCTTCAACGCCTCCTTCCCGCCAAGGATCGTGCCGTAGACACCACTCCTTCCTTACAAGGTTCGTGCTCGTATCCGTCGCTCCTTCCTGCCAAGATTAGTTCCCGTAGCCGCCACTCCTTCTTGCCAAGGATCGTGCCGTAGCTGCCATACTCCTCCCTGTCAAGGATCGTGATCGCAGCCAGCCAAAGTTCGTAGTTGTGGCCACTTTTTGTCCCATCCAACCAAAGCTCTTGGTCGTGGACAGATTTACTCGCTTACACATCAGCCAATCCCCTTTCTTCCATAGACGCTCATGCAATTCCAGACAACCTATATTGTTCCCACGACAATGTATCCTCTTCTGATCATAGCTGCTGCCAAGAAGCTTTGCTGCTCGTTTTTTGATACCAGCCAGAGCTTCACCATAGCGACAATCACTACAAAGGTAATCCGTACTTCTCCATATTTTAGTTTCACATGGAAGAAGTAACAGAGTCACCAGTACGGATGCAAGATGGTGATATATTTATCATGGTCAACCCGCCGACCATACAAAATAGAAACATGTAAACCACACTTGGGAACCGAGGCTCTACACAGAATCCCTTCACTGTCAAATCTCAGAAGACACGGTAAACCAAAATTCATAGACAAGACAAGGTCATCTACTCGTAAAAGGTGTAGCATAAGGATATCATCACCTCTCTGTCTGGAAGGCGCCTGCAACACTTTACGAGGCCGCGACGGGTCACAAGCCTACTCAGAGAAAAAAACTTCAGTAACTAAAGAGAAGTACGACTGGGGGATGCTCATCCCAGTCCATCCCCGACAACAATCAAAGATTCATGAGATAACTCCATATACGCGGCTGAAACATTTTTCTTGAAGAAACAGGGGGATCCACGATGAACAACATAACTCTCCCACTTCTACCTCTTCGTTATCCAGAATATTTCGTCCATGTGATGTTCCATGCATCCCAGCATCGTATCCAGGGAGTACAATAAGCTTGTATCAAAACCCAGATGCGTCGATTCAAGGTGATACAATCAAAGTAGGCCACACTTAGGGACTGAATCCTCCTTCAGGTTTAAAAGTTTAAACGCAGTCACCACCTTACCAGCGCATGCAGTAGAAGCACGTCTTCTACGAGAAAATAGGCTCAGGATAATTACACATGGGGAGCATGGCATGCCTTCACTTCTCTCAACCAGGTTATTTCTGATGTTAAAATCTTCACCGTCGAAGCTTTACGAGCCGCATGAATTTTTCAAAATGAAGTCATACACGTACATCAAAGACTCCATAAGCACGCCGCAGATCTATGACCAGATAAAAGTGTAATTGGGGACTGCGTATCGCATCCCATTCGATACAATAGTCCAAGATTCATAAGGTGGTTCAAAGGATGTCGCTTGGAATGAAGTTCTTGAAGACTTGATAGCAGCACGCCGGCAACGGAACTCCTCTCAGCTCATCTACTTCACCATTGGCTCCGGAAGATTTCGACCATACAAGCATCCACAGCTGATAGACACATTTTTGTGTCCGATTTGTCTCGATCCTATATATTGTTAGGGCTCATTTTTGTACTTATTATGGTATTTTATTTCTTTGTAGGTGTTTTTGGCCAATAAACATTTTTGGAAAAAATTGGCTCGAAAAGTTGTCGGAAAGCACCCGGAGGACATTTGTTATTCGGACTCTCACTTTGGATAAGGGGTAACCTAATTACTAAGGGGCATCTCATTTCCAGGCAGTTGCTAATCGCACCCATACCCTGGATAAGGGGCAACCATCTTCAACATTTCAAAAACCAGGTTTTGGAGGGAAAATAGGTGCAGTGAAGAACAATTTTGGGAATCGTGATTTGGAGGAGTTTGAGGTCGATTAAACCTCTTATTTTCATAGGATAAACTCCTTATGGGTCTAGGAATCTGATATGGGTATTTAAATCGATTAGACTTGGCTCAATCGACGGAATTTTCTCATAATAGAAAATATGGAAAGTCACGCGTGCGACCTGTTTTAGGGAATTTTAGAGAGACTAAAGTGCTGTAAACTTTACCAAAGATTTGTATATATCTAAGGAAGAGTTTAGAATAAAAAGGAAAGCTCAGAAACGCCTAGAAATTCTAAAACAAGAAATTGTCGCAACTTGGCCGTGAAGAGAAGGAAAGAGATTTTGGAAGATTTGCGAGGATTTAATCGGTATTTTTGATATAAATAGATGTCTTGGGTCATATAGAAGAGTGTCGAGAGTTTGGGGACCTAAGGAGAGCCAGAGAAGAAGAAATCAGAGCTTTACCAAACTCTGTTTCTGCTGCTACTGCTGCTGAAGAGGAAGAACGCGAAGAACATTGACGCACGGGAAACAGTCGCAGAACAGTGTCGTTGTTTAACAGCTGAAGAACATTAAGCTGTGCAGAGCAGTCGTATTCTAGGCTCTTAAAATCAGCGACAAAGCAACAGTACTTACAACAGTTTTCTGTAACAGTTCCATTGTAACAGCTGTTTTGCAACACCAATACACTGTTGCAAACAGTTTGTGTTATTACTTTTCACTCTTTTAATCATCTTTTGAGCAACAAACTCATATTTTGAGATCATGATTAATATGAGGAGCTAAACCCCATTGCTGAGGCGATAGAGGAAGCTATTTTTCCAACAAAAAGTGGTATATTCTATTTTATCTTTTTATTTGCAATAATATATGATTATTTGCCTTGAACTATTATTGAATATGATTTTTATTTGAGTGATTGTGATCTATTTTGATGGAGTATGCTTAGTTTTAAGACTTTTGATGCTTCATACTTGGTATTTACAATTAC
Organism: Papaver somniferum; assembly: GCF_003573695.1. NCBI lineage: Eukaryota > Viridiplantae > Streptophyta > Magnoliopsida > Ranunculales > Papaveraceae > Papaver > Papaver somniferum. The sequence goes on from NW_020622934.1 coordinate 6,777,308, forward strand.
TACTTTTGAAAATCTACTTGTTGCAATATTTTAGAATCAAATTAAACGAGAAAATTGCATAAATATAAGTATTGGTTTAATCACTTTGAACTTGAAAAATAGTGGAATCTTAGCCTCAGTGTTTCTTTTAGTATTGATATCATCTTTGATTGAGTTTCCTATAATTTTCAGTGAGTTTTCTATTTTAATATTAGAATTTAAGTCTAATTAATATCCTTCACAAGTCTGAGAATCGAACCACTTTTACCACTATCTACAAATCACATCAATTTTTGGCGCCGCTGCCGGGGAAAAATTCTAAACACAGCGGAGTCAGTGGCCCGAGTCGACTACAACCGATTCATCCCCCGTCTGGAACGGGAGGTAAGATTCTAAACACTCGCGAATCCCCTGCCAGCGAGTTACTGGACTCCTTCGTATGCATATATGTTGAGGACTGAATACGGACATTTATTTTTCTAGTAAAGGGCAAGGCCTGGCCATACAAGATAAGGGTTCGGATTTCATCACCGTTCTCTTCTTGCCCGCTTTAGGAACACGTAACTTACGCGAACCTAAGCCTAAAATTTTGACTAGAACGGGACCGATAGGGTAACGAGCTTAACAGGAAAGTCATTCGAAAAATATTGGTTACTCTTTTAAGAATACTTCGAAGTTCTTGACGGTTTCTGTAAGTTAAATGCGTGACTACGCCGCCTTGTAATACCGGTGAGGCCTTGGGTATCAAAGCTCCACCGAGCTTCCCTCGCCTCTATTCGACTTACGTTAACTCGGATTGATTCCAGAGGGGTTTGCTTAAATTGTAACGAACTCTCGTTCGAAGGATTAGAAGCTGGTCTAGAAACAATCTAAGTGGAGCCATCATGATTTTTGTTTGCTAGAAATCAATAGGTTTGATTTGGTTGAGTCGGCCTTGATCTGTGTTTGCTTACCCTTCCAATTTAGAAAATTCTATTGTATGCCTGAACGTAAAAGAGACGCACTAGGTAGATTTGTTAAAGAGAAACTTAGTAGTTCGAAGCGTCTTGATTACCTTAATCTAGAAAGTCCGACTTTTGAAGAGTCTGTTTTTGAACGTCCTTTGACTGAGGAGAGAATCCATGTTGCTCCGATAGCGCCAGAAATGGAAACTTTGAAAGCTTTGATGAATCGAACTAGGACTACCCGTCCTTCGTGTATTAAGTTAGCTGAAACGGAGGCACCCTATGAACTGAAACCTGGGACCTTACAGATGCTCCCAATATTTTTAGGGAAAGAAAATGAAAACCCTTATTACCATGTTAGGGATTTTGAGAAAATTTGTAGTACTCTAAGAATTAGAGGCTTAGATGATGATGCTTTGAAACTTAGGTTATTCCCATTTTCCCTGAAAGATAAGGCCAAGTCGTGGCTTTATAGTTTGGACTCCGAGTCAATTGAGACATATGAACAACTTACATCTGCCTTTTTCAAAAAGTTTTTCCCTAGGCACAAAACATCGTCTATTGGGACGCAAATATGCACATTTTCACAACAAGAGGGAGAATCTTTATATAGGTATTTGGAAAGGTTTAATGATTTATTATCCTAGTGTCCTCATCATGGTTTAGAAAAGGTTACTCTAGTTCAGATCCTTTATGAGGGTTTAGATTATTCCACAACGACCATGGTTGAGTCTCTATGCACTGGTGGATTTGAAAACCAAATTGTTGATGTGGCGATGGAATTTTTTAATGAAATCGCTGAAAAAACCCAGCAATGGGAAAATAGTAGGGCACCCTAGAAAACAATTCTTTTAAGTAGAGGAAACGTTAATAGGGTAGAAGGAGGCTATGAATCAGATGCCAAAATTGCTGCTATAGCAAAAAGATTAGAAGCCTTAGAAGTGGGCCAGACTAGTGGTAGAGTGGAGCCTTTTTGGGAAGGACAGAATATTGAAGAGCATGCCAAAGCTCTTTATAATAACACTAGATTTGATAACCGTCAAAAGATTGACCCATATTCAGAAACCTATAATCCTGGTTGGAGAAACCATCCAAACCTTTCGTGGTCTAAGGGCCAAAGTCAAGGTCAGTTTAGTAATTCTAATGCTCCCACAGGTTTTGGCTATACTAAGAATCCTTCAGGACTAGCTCAGTTTCAGAATCAGTCAGATAAGAAAATCCTAAGTTTAGAGGAATCTCTCGCCTTGTTAACTCAGTAAACTGCAAAATTCCAGTTATCCGTAGAACAGAGTCTACAAGCTAGTAACAGGATAGGACAAGAAAATAGTCATGCTATTTCCGAGTTAAAAACCTAGGTTGGTCTGATAAATGATTCTTTGAGAGAAAAAGGTAAGTTTCCTAGTCAAACACAACCCAACCCTAGAGGAGTTCATGAATTAGGTGCAAAACCATCGAATCAATTGAATGTTGTTAGAACCCTTAGAAGTGGTAGAGTTGTAGACAATAAGGTAACCATGCCCGATAGTGAACATACTGTAGTTCACCCTCAGGATCTCACCTCTCGGGACCAGTAGCTGAAGAGACTGATAAAGTTTCTGATGATATGAATTCGGTTCTTGAAAGGTCTGATTTTAGGCCTAGAGCCCAATTTCCTCAGCTATTAGTACCAACAAAGAAGGAATCGAACTTTAATGACATAGTGGAGGTTTTTAAACAAGTTACCATAAACCTTCCCTTATTAGATGCAATTAGGCAAATTTCTGTTTATGCCAAGTTCCTTAATGATATGTGTACGCGAAAGCGAAAACTTAGCGTCCATAAGAAATCCTTTTTAGCTAGTCACGTAAGTTCAATCATTCAGAACACCACAACTCCAAAGTACAAAGACCCAGGTTCTCCTACCATTGCTTGCACAATAGGTAACTTCCGGGTAGAAAAGCTTTACTTGACTTAGGAGCCAGTGTGAACTTACTGCCATTCCATGTATACTTACATCTAGGACTTGGTGAAATGAAACCTACTCAGATGACACTGCAGTTAGCTGATAGGTCTGCTAAAATCCCTCGAGGTGTTATCGAGGATGTTCTTATTGAGGTCGACAAGTTTATTTATCCAGTGGATTTAGTGGTCCTAGATACCCAACCTGTCCCTGACCCAAAGAACCAGATACCTGTGATTTTAGGTCGCCCATTTTTAGCTACGTCTAATGCGATCATTAACTGTCGAAATGGTGTGATGAGTTTATCTTTTGGTAATATGATATGGAGATGAACATTTTTAATGTCAGTAAACAACCTCATGAGCTAGATGAAACATGTGTTGAGGAGGTGAACATGATAGAAGACTTAGTTCAGGAGTCATTACCAAACATCTTGTTTGAAGACCCATTAGAAAGTTTTCTATCCCATTTTGGTTTAGATTTTGACGAAGATAGCACTATTGAACAGGTGAATGCTCTATTAGATTCTACCACTGTGTTAGACACTGATAGATGGAAAGCTAGGTTCGAAACGTTACCAATTTCTGAGACTACCCTAATTCCTTATTTAGAAGAGCCCCCAAAGTTGGACCTTAAACCACTACCCGATACTCTAAAGTATGTGTTTTTAGGACCATCTGAGACTTTACCTGTGATTGTAGATTCCAATTTGGATAGTGATCAGGAAAGTAGGCTAGTAAATGTACTTCAAGACAATAAGGAAGCTTTAGGGTGGACTATAGCAGACATTAAGGGTATAAGTCCTACTGTGTGTATGCATCAGATTCATTTAGAGGAAGACTCCAAACCTTCTAGGGAGATGCAACGTCGACTGAACCCTAACATGAAAGAGGTAGTTCGAAAAGAGGTGCTTAAGTTGTTAGATGCGGGTATTATTTACCCAATTTCAGACAGTAAGTGGGTCAGCCCTGTTCAGGTTGTCCCCAAGAAATCAGGTATCACTGTAGTCCAGAATGATAATAATGAATTAATCCCAACCCGAGTGACCACGGGATGGCGTGTGTGTATTGACTATAAGAAATTGAACAAGGTCACAAGGAAGGATCACTTTCCCCTTCCTTTTATCGACCAAATGCTAGAGCGATTAGCTGGACATAGTCACTACTGCTTCTTAGATGGCTACTCCGGTTATAATCAGATCGTTATTGCCCCAGAAGACCAAGAGAAAACCACTTTTACCTGTCCCTTTGGTACCTTTGCGTATAGACGCATGCCTTTCGGGCTATGTAATTCCCCTGCAACTTTTCAGCGTTGTATGATGAGCATATTTTCTGATATGGTAGAACGGTTCTTAGAGGTCTTTATGGATGATTTTTCAGTGTATGGTTCATCTTTCGATGAGTGCTTGCATCATTTGACATTAGTGTTGACTAGGTGTAAGGAAAAAAATTTAGTGCTTAATTGGGAAAAATGCCATTTCATGGTGAAATCAGGATTTGTATTAGGGCATATCGTCTCTTCAAAGGGTATAGAGGTAGACAAAGCCAAAGTTGACCTTATTAAGACTTTACAGGTCCTAAAAACCGTAAAAGATATTAGGTCATTCCTAGGGCATGCAGGTTTTTACCGTCGATTCATTAAGGTTTAGCTTGATTTCTAGACCTCTTTGCAATTTGCTTGCAAAAGATGTTAAGTTTTTCTTTGATGATGCTTGTTTAGAGACTTTTGAGAAGATTAAAACTTTACTCACTACTACCCCGATAGTCCAGGCACCAAATTGGAACCTACCCTTTGAGATTATGTGTGATTCTTCAGATTATGCTATAGGCATCGTTTTAGGACAATGAGAAAACAAATTACTTCATGTGATTTATTATGCTAGCAAAACTCTGAATGATGCCCAAATGAACTACACAACTACCGAGAAGGAAATTTTAGCCATCGTGTTTGCCTTGGATAAGTTTAGGTCCTACCTATTAGGTTCTAAGATCATAATCTATACAGATCATGCTGCTTTGAAATACCTTTTATCTAAGAAGGATACCAAACCTAGATTGATTAGATGGATCCTATTGTTACAAGAATTTTTCCCAGACATTAGAGACAAAAAGGGTGCAAAAAATGTAGTAGCAGACCACTTGTCTAGGATAGTTGTTAGTTCCCCTAGTGATTCCCTTCCTATAAGGGATAGCTTTCCTGATGAAAAATTGTTCTCTGTTTCCCAATCACCTTGGTATGCAAATATAGTGAATTATCTTGTTACTGGTCGAACCCCTCAACATTGGGGCAAGCAAGATCGTTCTAAGTTTTTAGCCTAGGTTAAGCATTTCTTTTGGGACGATCCTTATCTGTTTAAGTATTGTCCGGACCAGATTATTAGGAGATGTGTATCTGAGAGTGACCAGTATAGTATTATCTCCTTTTGTCATGAACATGCATGTGGGGGTCATTTTAGTGCTAAGAAGACTGCTGCTAAGATTTTGCAGTGTGGATTTTACTGGCCTTCGTTGATTAAAGATTCCCATAGTCATTGTGTTTGTTGTGAGCGTTTCCAGAAGTTAGGAACCATTTCCCGTAGAAATATGATGCCTTTGAACCCTATTTTAGTGATTGAGGTCTTTGATTTGTGGGGCATTGATTTTATGGGTCCATTTCCTATTTCGTTTAGTTATCTTTACATATTTGTCGCTGTAGACTATGTGTCTAAGTGGGTTGAGGCGGTTCCGTATAAAACGAATGACCACAGGGGGCGTAGTCCAGTTTTTGAAAGAGAATATACTTACACGTTTTGGTACGCCGCGAGCTATAATTAGTGATGGAGGTTCACACTTTTGTAATAAACTGTTTGCTCTTTTAATGAAACAATATGGTATTACCCATAAAGTAGCAACCCCATATCACCCTCAGACTAGTGGTCAGGTAGAGGTTTCCAATAGGGAAATTAAACGTATTCTAGAGAAAACAGTTAATCCAAATAGGAAAGACTGGTCGTCGAGGCTTACTGATGCCTTATGGGCTTACCGTACTGCGTTTAAGACACCCATTGGAATGTCACCTTATCGTTTAGTGTTTGGAAAGGCATGTCACCTGCCTGTTGAGTTAGAGCATCGAGCCTATTGGACGAGATTCGTAGAGATGCATACGATAATGCTAAGGAGTATAAGAACAAAATGAAACTTTTGCATGATAGGAATATTTTACGAAAGTCATTTTCTCCAGGTCAAAAAGTTCTTCTGTATGACACTCGTTTACATCTATTCCCCGGGAAGTTGCGCTCTCGGTGGACCGGTCCTTTTATGGTTCGTACTGTTTTTCCTCATGGCGCTGTTGAGATTGAGACACCAGATGGTAGTAGTTCTTCGAAGGTTAACGGTCAGCGATTGAAGCCCTTTTTAGAGCCTTTTCCTACAGGTGATGTTGAGGAGGTCCCTCTGGAGGACCCTGTTTACCTTGATTGACCATCGAGGCGATTTTGTATGTTGTATAATATTTTTGTAGGTTTTTGGTTACACTTCAACCAGGTACTATATTTCCGACTTCTCTCTTTACTATTTCCTCATGTTACTTATATTTTTGGTACTGTTCTTTGATTAGAAACATTGAGGACAATGTTAGATTTAAGTTTGGGGGTGGGGTAGAACTTTTTGTTACCTTTTCGTTGCAATAAATAAACTCCAGTGCCTAAAAATTTATCCCTATTAAGGATGGAACTAACCAATCTAAGTGGATGGAAGCATTTTGGTTGTAGAAGTTGAGGAACCAATCTGACTAGATGGAAACATCTAAAGAGTCTATTCATAAAAGCACAGAGCTCAGGTGTTAGAAGTAACATGATAGTTTCATCATATCTCGTTGAGTCCTTTTCACTTCTGTTTTTATTTTGTTTTGTTTTTAAACTATGTTTCTCTAAGTGATTAGGTGGGGCTCACGATTCAAGTTGTTACCAATGCTAGGGTGACTTAGAGTGATTGAGATACAAAAAAAAAAAAAAGAAGAAGAAAAAAAAAGAAAAGAAAAAGAGACCAGACCATCAAACCAACTGGAATAAATTCAATAAAGTCGACCACTGGAACCCTTGTATATGCCAGTTGTGTTGACCTAGAGTTAGGATTATCGACCACTGGTACCCTTGTATATGCCAGTGTTTTGATATTAGTCAGACCGGTATCTCAGTCCATTAGGATAGGTTCATTTTGGCGGAGGCCTTCAGAAAGATATGAGAAACACCGTTCACCTAGTAAACATCAAAACCATCTATGTTTTTCTATATCCATCTTCTTGATCTATCGATGTGATTAGTTTTGACTCCGGATATTGATGTCCATAGTGCGACTATCTGAGTAGAACACTGTCACTTCATATGAATTTTAGTATGCTTGAGTGTAAACTCGTGTACAACAATTGGAATTTCGCATCAGGGTACTTCCTCCTATAGTCAATAAGTATGCCAACCAAGGAGATTCTTTAGTGCCTTCCAAGGTTCTGTGTAGATATCTAGGGTCTGGAGTATAAAGGTTTTGTGGGTATACCTCTGGTAAGCCCTCCGGAGACAACACTCCGCCACTAGGGACACCTAGGAGTTTAAAGGCTTATTGCATACGCTAAATGCAATCGACGATGCATGCAACAGTGAGTTAGGATTTTATTTCTATTTTATTTTTGCTCGAGGACTAGCAAATAATAGGTTTGGGGTATTTGATAGACACATTTTTTGTCCGATTTGTCTCGATTCTATATATTTTTAGGGCTTATTTTTGTACTCATTATGGTATTTTATTTATTTGAAGGTGTTTTTGGCCAATAAACATTTTTGGAAAAAATTGGCTCGAAAAGTTGTCGGAAAGCACCCGGAGGACATTTGCTATTCGGACTCTCACTTTGGATAAGGGGTAACCTAATTACTAAGGGGCATCTCATTTCCAGGCAGTTGATAATCGCACCCCTACCCTGGATAAGGGGCAACCATCTTCAACATTTCAAAAACCAGGTTTTGGCGGGAAAATAGGTGCAGTGTTGAACAGTTCTGGCAATCGTGATTTGGAGGAGTTTGAGGTCGATTAAACCTCTGATTTTCATAGGATAGACTCCTTATGAGTCTAGGAATCTGATATGGGTGTTTAAATCGATTAGACTGGGCTCAATCGACGGATTTTTCTCACAACAGAAAATATGGAAAGTCACGTCTGTGACCTGTTTTAGGGAATTTTAGAGATATTAAAGTGTTGTAAACTTTCCAAAGATTTGTATCTATCTAAGGAAGAGTTTAGAATAAAAAGGAAAGCTCAGAAACGCGTAGAAATTCTAAAACAAGAAATTGCCGCAACTTGGCCGTGAAGAGAAGGAAAGAGATTTTGGAAGATTTAAGAGAGATTTAATCGGTATTTTTAATATAAATAGATGTCTTGGGTCATATAGAAGAGGTGTCGAGAGTTTGGGGACCTAAGGAGAGCCAGAGAAGAAGAAATCAGAGCTTTACCAAACTCTGTTTCTGCTGTTGCTGCTGCTGAAGAGGAAGAACGCGAAGAACATTGACGCAGGGAAACAGTCGCAGAACAGTGTCGTCTTTTAACAGATGAAGAACATTAAGATGTGCAGAGCAGTCGTATTCTAGGCTCTTAAAATCAGCGACAAAGCAACAGTACTTACAACAGTTTTCTGTAACAGTTCCATTGTAACAGCTGTTTTGCAACACCAATACACTATTGAAAAAGTCAGTGTTATTACTTTTCACTCTTTTAATCATCTTTTGAGCAACAAACACATATTTTGAGATCATGATTAATATGAGGAGCTAAACCCCATTGCTGAGGCGATAGAGGAAGCTATTTTTCCTACAAAAAGTGGTAAATTCTATTTTATCTTTTTATTTGCAATAATTATATGATTATTTGCCTTGAACTATTATTGCATATGATTTTTATTTGAGTGATTGTGATCTATTTTGATGGAGTATACTTAGTTTTAAGACTTTCGATGCTTCATACTTGGTATTTACAATTACTACTTTTGGAAATCTACTTGTTGCAATATTTTAGAATCAAATTAAACGAGAAAATTGCAAAAATATAAGTATTGGTTTAATCACTTCGAACTTGGAAAATAGTGGAATCTTAGCCTTAGTGTTTCTTTTAGTATTGATATCATCTTTGATTGAGTTTGCTATAATTTTTAGTGAGTTTTCTATTTTAATATTAGAATTTAAGTCTAATTAATATCATTCACAAGTCTGAGAATCGAACCACTTTTACCACTATCTACAAATCACATCAACAGCATATCATCATCGCAATAAGAAAGGCAAGAATAAGCCTTCCAGACACCTGATCAGCAGTCCAGACACCAAATAACTTAAAGTCAATGATTGATCAACAACGCAGCTACACTCTCCAAGATTAGCCCTGACGTGATCACCGCCGAGCATATATTTCATCCATCCATCCCAGGAGTGCAATGGAATTTGGTAAATTTTGAAATCCACTAGAGAGTTTAGATGCTCATTCTTATGGAATCGGAACCTTAGTACACATTCTGGATAAGATCGATGGTACTGTTGGGTGGATACATACGCAAAATAGCAAAGACCACCTACCTTGAGTTCTCTTGGCTCGCCTTGCTGCTGATTAGAATTATTGGAGATTGCTTTTTTGCGGTTGACGCTGCTAACAAATAAAGTCATTCAGACTGATCTAAATGTCCAAGTTTGATCAACTACTCATGGATATTACACTCACAGCTAAAATACGAAGACAATATGAACTTACCTTGCCGCCGACGATTGGCACGCCTATGATCGAGCTGCTGCAAACAAACATGAGAAGTGGACGAGCGAATAATAAAGGAGAGGAAGTTAGCACTCCCTTTTAAATGCATAGAACTTTTGAAATTCGAATAGAGGAGGTTTTTCCTTTTGGACCATGAACGGAAGAAGGCGGCTGGGCCCGCAGCACCAACGCTCCATGGCACCAACCTCCATGACCGAACCAGCAGCGCGCCATCACGAGGAACACCATCCACTCAACCTTCAACGCTCCGTAGCCAAACCAGCCGCCCAACCTGCAACACTCCGTGGCCAAGCTAGCAGCGCGCCAGTACAAAGATCACCAGCCGCTCGTACTTGCTGTCAAAGGTCGGTCGAACTTTTCCTGGTAACCTCTACATGTCTTGCCTTTTCGATTTTTAGCTTTGTATGTCACCATCTAATGCTTACCCCGCAATAATGTCACTGTTACGTACTAAGCAAGGGACTTAATGTTATTGGTGGTTTTTAGTTCATGGCTAAAAATGTAAAAACCTATATTTAATGCGCCGTCTGCAAAAGGACTGAGCCATATTAAAGTAATGAGTTCCCGGGAATCTCTACTCACGCATGTACTGAGCAATTCAGTATATTTATTCAGAATGGTGCATGTAGCAACAATCCCAAACATTCTGTAAACTCTTGCCTACATTACTCATTAGTGTATGGTTTATTAAGTATCTTCCTATGTTATGTTCCCCATCTGAACCCTTAGTATTGGTATGACATGACAATTAGTGTTCACTCGCAGCTTAGTAGCACGAATTTCCCGAAGTATCAAAATTAAGGTATGCATGAAAATACTCAGTCAGAAGATACGCTAACTGCTCTCTGAGAATAAAAGGATTTTGTGTCAACACACAGAATTTGTTAAATTTTTTCAATTTTGTGATAACTCACAAAATTAAAGTTTTGACTTAATTAATTTGCAAAAATTAGGCCTTTTTGCGCCGGTGCAAATATCTCGAACCCTATTGGTCGAGGCTAAACCTAGGCAAGCTAGGAAACTAATCCGCCATGGAGCTAGTAGGAGCAAAGTCATACCAGAAAACAATAAGTAAAAGAGGAGCCGCAGAAAATAGAAGCAGCAACAAAAGGAGGCGTGGCCATGTCACATGGCCGGCCAGTTTAGGCGCCATCCGCAGACGGCCACGCCCCATGATGCTTGACCGGCCCCTCTCTTTCATATCGACCAATAAGGTCTCTCTAAATCCGTCACGCGCACTAGAGATGTGTCCACGCCCCCATGCTGCTTGCATGCCCTCCTCTTTCCCATCGACCAATCAGGTCACTCTAAATCCGCCAGGCCAATCAGGAAGCTTTAAATGCGCCACGTGCACTAGAGATGTGGCCACGCCCTATGTTTGATCGGAACCTTTTCTATTAACCAATCAGATCGCTCTAAACCCGCCACACACATTAAAAGGCCAAACTAAGCCAAACGACCACCATGCTAATCGACATACCAAACATGTTATGTCGCGCCAACATGCTAATCGGCATGCCAAACGTGCCATGACGCACCACCATGCTAATCAACATACTAAACGCGCCATGCCGCGCCAACATGTTAATCGGCATGCCAACATGCCATGCTGTGGCAGCAACATGCCAACACGCCACTCCGCCACAACAACATGCCAACGTGCCACAAACAGCGCAGCTACGTGCTAACCCACTTTTTGTCTGTGTCCAACACCATAACAGATTCCAGTTAGGGTATTCCGATCAGAACATGATTCTTGCCCTGTGGTCGTTCCCATATTATGGCCCTGTCATTATTCCTTTGACGCAGCCATGGAACCATCGACACAAAAAATGTCACTGTGCCGCGACCACATGCCACATGCGCTAATTAAGGTTGTAGCATATGCCAAACCCTAATTTAGGCAGGGCCGCTACGCCACATGCCACACGCGCTAATTAGGGTTGCGGCATGCCAAACCCTAATTTAGGCAGGACCGCTACGACACATGCCACACGCACGAATTAGGGTTGTGGCATGCCAAACCCTAATTTAGGCAGGCGCCACTGCACCACTATGCCACTGACAGGCGCCCTTACGCCATTATGTCATTAATGGCGCCAACAAGATGTGGCCATAATCAACGGCCGCCTTCTCTCATAAATTTCAATCTCAGTCGTCCAACTTCGCCACGGAGTTAACCGGTCTATAACAAGTCTCAGGTGACCAACCAAGAAAAACCTAATAGGGTCACACGCTATTTTCATACGGCAAGTCTCATGACTTAACTTGCCACACATGATTATCCGCCACTTAGCTGGCGTACGATTAATAAGAATAGCCAGGTCTTGCACATAAGACCCACTCAGCAATCTGCTGCACATTTTCCACGAAAATACTCGAGACATCAAACATGTCACAGAATGGGGGATGCTCATCAGGGTATTGGTCTGGCGGTTTACAGCATGCAACACCCCCATTATAAGAAAGTGTCAGGAAAGCGAGCAGTTAGTGGCGGCAAGAAGTAGTGGGTGTAAACTAACCTGTTTCCTTCATAGTGGGGACGTGGTTTCTAGCATTTATACATTACCCCACTTCTCCATCACTCAATCACTCCCACTTCCTACGAGATCAAGGTGCATTCAATTATGACTTATATAAATAGGTTTATACTTATTTCGACCAAACAACAGAGTTTTGGTTAACAACAACACAAGTATCCAGAAAAAACACAAAAGAACTGATATCTTACATTCCGCAATCCAGTTCCACATTCTGATAAAAGTCATAAAATAGCCACACCTAACCATTCTGGTCTCAACACCTTTTTTGCTTCCCTCCCTAAGGCCAACCCTTCTCCTTCGCTTTGTGACCGAAGCAAGACTGGAACGACCATTTCTTGGTTTAGTCCAGGATTGTACAGATTGATCTCTCGAATCTAAAGTAATCCCGTGCAGTGCATTTGTTTAGGTCTAAATTCGTTTCTCATCAACACACCCAAATTTACCAAAACCATCAGAAACAGTTTTTACCCCAAAACAGCCTTATATATATGTTTTTGTTTTTGATTTTTGGCTCACTCTTTATGAGTGTAAGATAATTGTGTATGGGGATTTTTTATACTCAATCAATGATTACCTTGCTACCACATCCATCATAGTACTAGGATCCCACCAAATCACTTAGAGAAACATATAACTGCAAAAATAAAAAGAAAGTGATTCAGTAATGATTAGTTGCGAGAACTAATTTTCCAACGACTACCATGCCATTTCTAGCATCTAAGTTTCACATTCAATTATGAATGTATATAATTAAGGATTGTAAAACGATAAATTGGGAATCAAGCTATAGATGTAAGAATTGTTTTAGCCTAAAAGTTTTGAATTGTCATCCTAAATAGCTCATAATTAACTCCAATAGATGAAGTCTCAAGTATGTGCATATGATATGATGTTAAATGCTCCCCCACACTTAAATTTTACATTGTCCTCAATGTAATTGACTCATCTAAGTAAAAGTAAGATGGGAAATTCAAATATGATATGCACAATAACAATAACAAAAATTAAAAGATAAGAGATAGAAATACAAAACCAATGGGTTATTTCCTAGGTAGCGCTTTGTTTAACGTCCTCAGCCTAACTTTGCATTCCAATTATGTTAATCCTCCAGAGGGAGTGAATCACGAAGATCAATTTCATCCATGCTCACATAAGCAATGTTTTCATAATATGGTTTCAATCTGTGGCCGTTCACTTTTAAAATTGTCCCATCTTTGAGACTAGAAATTTCAAATGCACCTCAAGAGAAAATGTTAGTAACAACAAACGTTCCAATCCATATGGACCTTAGATTCCCGGGAAATAGTTTAAGACGAGTAAAAGAAATTTTTGGCCTACAACAAAATTCTTTCGAGAAATCATCTTGTCGTGAAAAAGTTTTGTCTTCTCCTTGCATATACGAGAACTCTCGTAAGCATCACTGCGTATCTCCTCTAGCTCGTTAAGTTGTAACTTCTTTGTTTCCCAGAACTGTCATAATCCATGTTATACATCTTTTGCCCAACATGCCTTGTGTTCAAGTTCAACTGGAAGATGACAAGCTTTGCTATAAACTAACCCATATGGAGAAATACCAATTGGTGTTTTGTACGCCGTTCTATACGCCCAAAGCGCATCGTTAAGCCTATAATTATAATCTTTCCGTGTAGTGTTTACGGTTTTCTCAAAAATGGATTTAATCTCACGGTTTGAGATTTCATCTTGCCCACTAGTTTGTGGGTGATACGGCGTACCAACCTTGGGTGTTATATTATACTTCTTGAGTAGAGCATGGAATGATTTTTGAAAATGTGAGCCTCTGTCACTGATAACCACTCTTGGTGTACCATGTCTCGAGAAAATATATTCCTTCACAAACTCACAAACAACTTGAGAATCATTAGTAGGGGCGGCTTTAGCTTCCACCCATTTCGAAACATAATCCACAACAAGAAGTACATAATATTTTCATTAGAATTTACAAAATGACCCATAAAATCAATTTCCCACAAATCAAAAATCTCTACAGTGAGAATATGATTGAGTGGCATTTGATTTCGAGGACCTAGATTGCTAGTTCGTTGACATCTATCACAAGATTTGCAAAAAAAAATATATGCATCCTCAAATAGGGTAGGCCAATAAAAGTCACTTTCAAGTAATTTGAAAGCGGTACGTTTAGAACCAAAGTGACCACACACATGCATAAGTATGACAAAAAGTAAGAGTGGATTGAAATTCAGAATTGGGTACGCACCTATGGATGATTTGATCAGAACCGTATTTCCACAAGTATGGTTCATCCCATACATATTGCTTGGATATTTTCTTAAGCTTAATCTTTTGAAAATTATACATTTTTCTAGGTACTTGTTTTGTAACCAAGTAGTTCACTATATCGGCGTACCAAGGTGTTGAGTCTTCGATCGAGCAAAGTTGTTCGTCTGGAAAACGATCTTGTAAAAGAAGTTCTTCTTCGAAAACAACAAGTCTAATGAGATGATCTCAACATTATTTTCAACACCTCTTTTATCCTTGATTTCATAATCAAATTCTTGCAGTAGTAGAATCCACCATATAAGCCTTGGCTTAGCTTCTTACTTCTTTAGTAGCTACCTTAGTGTTGCGTGATCAGAATATACAATCACTTTTATACCCACCAAATATGATCTAACTTTTTCTAGCACAAAAACTACAGCCAAAAATTCTTTCTTAGTGGTTGAATAATTGATTTGTGCATCGTTTAGGGTCCTAGATGCATAATAAATCACATGAGACAACTTGTCTACTCTTTGACCCAAAACGGCTCCAACTGCATAGTCACTTGCATCACACATTAATTCAAATGGTAAACTCCAGTCCAGTGACTTGATAATTGGTGCAATTGTGAACAATTCTTTTAATCTATCAAAGGCATCCTTGCACTCTTTTTTGAATTCAAAAACAACCTCTTTTTGCAATAATTTGCACATCGGCATTGAGATTTTGGAGAAATTCTTGATAATCGCCTGTAAAAACCTGCATGACCAAGAAATGAGCGAATTTCCCTCACCGAAGTGGGATATTATAAGTTTCTTATTAAGTCTATCTTTGCTTTGCCAACTTCAAGCCCTCGAGAAGACACAATATGATCGAGCACTATTCCATGGTTTACCATAAAGTGGCATTTCTCCCAATTAAGAACAAGGTTCGTGTCTATGCATCTTTTTAGTACAAGTTCAAGATTTTGTAAACAAATATCAAATGAATTTCCATAAACACTAAAATCATCCATAAATACCTCAATGATGCGTTCCACATAGTCAGAAAATATACTAACCATTCGCCTCTGAAAAGTGGCAGGCGCATTGCAAATACCAAATGACATCCTTTCATAGGCAAACGTACCAAAGGGACAAGTAAAAGTAGTCTTTTCCTGATCTTCCGATGCAATAAAAATCTTATTGTATCTCGAATAACTGTCCAAGAAGCAATAATGTGAATGTCCCGCTAGTCTCTCTAACATTTGATCAATGAAAGGAAAAGGAAAGTGATCTTTTCGGGTTGTTATATTAAGCTTTTTTGTAGTCTATGCACACTCTCCATCCTGTTGGAACAAGTTCATCATCTTGGTTTCTAACAACAATGACACCTGATTTCTTAGGCACCAATTAAACCGGGCTAACCCATTTGTTGTCAGAAATTGGGTAAACCATCTCCACACTTAGTAATTTGAGGATCTTTTTCTTCACGAACTCCATCGTTGGGGGGGGGGGGGGGGGGAGGGGGTGTTAATCCAACGTTGATCATCACGTAACGTCTTGAAATCATCTTCTATTAGGATTCCATGGATGTACATGGATGGACTAATGTCTTTGATATCAGCAATTGTCCAACCAATAGCAGTTTTGTGCTCTTTCAGAACCCTAAGTAGATGTTCTTTTTGTATTGGGGTGAGGTTCTTTGCAATAATCACCAGAAGTTCTTCTTTATCACCCAAGTATGCGTATCTTAAATGGTCCGGAAGCATCTTCAATTCTAGTTTCGGTGCTTGCACAATAGAAGGTAACGTAACCTCATTAGTTACGGGTAAAGAAATATAAGAGATATTACCCAGTTTAGCTTCTTGTAGTGTTGTTAAGGCACCACATATCTCCACCAGTTCTTTGTCTAAGTCAACGTCCATGTTCGGTTATCCGTGAACATCCAAATCTATGCTATTCCTTAACACAACTCCAAGTTCATCTTCGTTGCTCAAATCAAACATTTGTTGTGCTAACGAACCAACAACATCAATAAAAAAAGAGGATTGTACATCACTAGGATAACGCATGGCCTCAAATATGTTGAAGCGAATGATCTCCTTATCAAATTCCATAGTGGGTGTACTATAGTCAACATCAATCTTCGTCTTTGCAGTTTTCATAAACGGTCTCCCAAGAAGTAACGAAGTAGATGAATAATTATCTCCATTTTGCATATCTACAATGTAGAAATTAACCGGAAAGATTAACTGATTCACTTGAACTAACACGTCCTCCACGTCTCCCTTATGATATATATTGGACTTGTTTGCTAATTGAATAGTGATCCTTGCGTCTTTTAAAGGTCTGAGATTCAAAGAATCATAAATATTGGATGACATAACACTTATGGATGCTCCCAAATCGATCAAAGCACGCTCAAATCGTCAGTTAGCAATGGTAGTCGGCACTGTGAAACCACCCGTATATTCACACTTAGCAGGCATCTTCTTCAGTAACATAGTTGTAGCACTTTCGCCAACTTGAGTGATCTGATTAGCAATCAACCTATCCTTCCTCGTACATAAATCCTTCAAAACCTTGGCATCCATTGGTGTCATTTTGATGGCTTCAATAAATTGAATGTTGATTTGTATCTTGCTGAAAATGTCCATGATTTCCTTGTCTTGAGCTTATTTATTGGATTTCGCGAAACGACTAGGAAAAGGAGGTGGTATAGTAAAAGTGGAAACCGTGTCCTTAGGTTGGCCGGTTGCGGTTGGATTTTACTTAGGTATGGTTTACGACTCTACTTCCTTGTCAATATCGTCACTAGGTACACGTACTGTTCCTGAATCCATATTAGAACCTTCTACTTTCCTTCCACTTTTTAAGGTTACTGCCTTGACGTGCTCTCTTGGATTCACAAAAGGTTGTGATGGAGTGTTCCATCTGCTTGCGCTTCTAACTTACCGACAGGCGTGGCTAATTGATCCATTTGTGTCTGAATGTTTTTTATCGTCATATCATGTCTTTGAAGTATATTATCTTGTTTCTGCATGTAAGTTTTATGCAAATCCTTAAGATTGGCGCCTTGATTCTGAGGTTGTTGAGGCTGTTAGAATTGTTGTTGTTGAAAACCACCTTGTCTCGCATATGGATTAGGAGATGCAGCTTGCTTGTTGGCATAACTGAAGTTAGGATGATCTTTCCAACCTGGATTATAAGTATTGGAATATGGATCGTACCTTGGCCTTTGATTAGGAAATATATCATTCACCTCGGCATCGGCTTTATATGTAGGAACAACTGCATAAGCTATCAGTTGGACCATCTTTTCCACATTTCCCATTCGTTGCTCTATATGTGATGAATCTCCTATTTCACTAACTCTTCTAACTTTCGATGAATCTCTAGTATAAAATTGCTGCGTATTTGCAGCCATGCTCTCAATCAAACTAGTAGCCTCCTGAATAATTTTATTAGCCAGTGTACCACTGCTAGCCGCATCAATCAAGTGTCTCTCATGTTGTAGTATCCCCTCATAGAAGTGTGTGATGATAAGTTGTGGTGGTATTTGATGGTGTGGACAACTCACCGACAATCTCTTGTATCTCTCACAGTATTCATACAAAGATTCTTCAGTAATTTGCACAATACCACTAATCTCCTTACGAATAGATGTCGCTTTAGAAACAGGAAAATAGTTATCTAAAAATAGCTTTTTCATTCCGTTCTATGTGGTAATATTTCCGGGAGGGAGATAATACAACCACGATTCTGCTTGGTCCTCCAATCAGAACGGAAAAGCTTGTAGAAAAGAAGTATCAGCATCATCGTCACTCTTTCTCATACTTCTTACTGTATTCTGAAACTGTTGCAGGTATCGATTAGGATCTTCTCCCGGTAGTCCCTTAAACTTCGGAAGCCAATGAAAAATATTTGACTTAAGTTCCAATGTGTCATTCAGAATAATACATAGTGGTTGAGAATCCAAGCATGGGGATGTTAGATCTCTCAACGTTCTCCTCAACGGAGGTGGAGGAGAAGGTGGTGGCGCTGGAGATCCGTCTACCATCTCTTCTGAAAGAGGTTCTTGTTGTGGTTGTTAATGTGCTTATAACACCGTTCCTTTACGGGTTTGAATTCCGCACCTCTGGTAATCCCAATCTTTCGGTGACAAAGATTAAGTACCTGAAACCACAATTCTAGAAAAAAAATCAAATATAAAAAGAAAATCTAAAAATAAATGTATAACTAAAACAAAAAGAAACAACTAAAGCTACTGACTGCTCCCCGGCAGCGGCGCCAAAATTTGATGGTTGTCATAATTGCAATGAAATTAAATTACTTATTTCCACACAATTAACTGATAATATAATGGAAGCAAGGATCGCTCCCATGAAGAGCAGTGAGTATTAGTTGTCACAGTGTCACAAAGGGAGTTTTGTTTTAGATTTTAAACAAAATAAATAATCAAAGCAAATAAAGTTGAGTTATAAGTAATAGAGAGAGATGATCATGGAATCCTTCTTTGTTACAAAACCGTCAATGAGTTATTATACTTTTCTACTCGTTGTTAATCATAGATTATCACCAAACGTAGAATGACAACTAGCTTAGTGTTATTCCCTAAATTCCTTTTATCACTGAGTATGGAAGCTCTCTAAACCAGATTATATTCGTCTAACAACCTAATAGTAGCTTACTCAAGGTGTAATTTGGTCAAATGATTTATCTTTTGTGAATTTATAGGTTGATCCTAATAGTTAGACTCTTAGCTCAAGGTTTAATTTCTAGTGTTGTTTATACACACAATCGCTCCACGGAATCCCTCTGTAAGGTCTTGTGTTCTCTACTTGTATACAAGTTATTCGACGATTACTTATCTCCTAACTCAATACTAGCAATGGATTATATCAATAAATCAATTCAGTTGGCCACCTAAACAATCAATTAATCATAAATATTCATTATAATATAAACAAACGATAATCATATTTAAAAGACGAGGGTACCCAAATACACCACAATCTTTAAATTATCCACCTATAAGTCCTCTTACCGAAAGTGATTGTCTATGGACAAAGTCGAGACAATACGACAAATCAGTATTCACACTTTGTGTGGATCGTTTATGGATACGAGATCGAGACAATACAACAATCAAAGTGTAATTACTTGATAATAGGTTCGGACTTAACCAAACTCTATAGGATCACTATCAAGTAATACGTAATTAACGTTTGTGTAATTTACTTTAAATTATAATAACAACAATTATAATTGCGGAAAATAAAAGTAAATTACACAGCAAGATTTTGTTAACGAGGAAACTGCGCAGAAAACACCGGGACCTAGTCCAGAATTGAATACTCTCAGAATTAAGCTGCTATACAAAATCTAACAAACTTCGTATAGTTGAGACCAAGCAACTAAACCTATAGTTCAATTAGTTTCTTCAGTATCCTTGCGCTTCTGACATTCAATAAGTGCACGCACTGGAACAATTCCTTTGGTTCGTATTCCAAATAGTAAAGGAACAACAAATCTGTTTGGTAACAACTCTCTTGATTCTTTCAGATGAAGATATCTCAAGTCATATGCAAAGGCTCTTCCGTTTAACCAATAAACTCCTTTTCCTGGTCATATCAGTCTATCCAACAACTACCGAACTAGCAGAGTTTATATTTGTAATCAATCAATATAGAATCAAACAAGAAACTATAAGGTGATTCCTATCTTACACAACTAATCAATCTAACAAATCCGATTCTTGATTGGATCCCATCCGATCAAGGTTTGTGCACACCCAAAGATATATAAACCAAATCAGAAATATTTTTTGTCTTCAAATCTTCTTTAATCTTCAATAAATACCTGCACAACACCACTTGAATCTCTTGTGATCAATCACGCACAGAACGGAGTCTGTTAACAATGGATTATCACAAGATATCTTTAGATCTACAAACAGTTCTAAAGATCCCGTCGACACTTCGATCTAGTTTGAGTGAATCTTATATCAGAAGAGAAGATTCTCAAGAATAAACAAACTAGGTGCAATCAAATTTCAACAGAAGTCTTTAAACGAGCGATCGTAAGAGATTTCGCCTAATTAGGGTACTTTCCTCTCCGGATAGACGGCTCCACCAGAAACAACAAAAAAATGAAGTTTGCCTGGCTCTTAGGATAGTTTGTTGTAAATGCAAACTTGGGTATTTATAGACCAAGGATATTTGGACACCAAGGAATTTCCAAAACCGAATATTCTCAAGATATGCAATAAATGCCTAAATCGGTTTTCATAATTCCTGGAAATGCTTTGTCCAATATTTCAGAAATCTCACTAGAAAATCTCCAATTAGTAAATGCACATTACTAATTTTTTTTCTCTAGAGATATGCATTTAATTGTTGGTAATTAAAGCATATAAAACTAACAACCTTAATTAAAAGATTCTTAATTTATTTCAGTCCAGGATCTCCTTGAGTTATTATAAAATATCTTTGAACAATAAAAGATAAGAGTTACTGATCATGTTCAAAGTATGTCGACATCTTTTCTTTTTAATCCTCTGTCATATTTATAATATTGGAATCGATTACACCACACTTCCAAACATGTTTAGAAATGGTTCACCTGTATTCCAAGACAACTATGTGATTGATCAAATATCAATTTACTAAACATGGGTTTACGGTTCTACCAAACATAAGGATCTGTTCTACCTTAATATGGTTACTGGGACCGGTTACATCAGTTACCAGGATCGGTTACGTAAATTACCAGGACCGGTTATCATATACTCATGGTATTACTTGTGGTCGGTTACACAAGTCACTAGGTTCGATTACACCAATTACCAAGATCGGTTACACCAATTACTAGGACCGGTTACGCCGATTACAAGGATCGATTACACAACTCTTTTGTTATCGGTTACACCAATTACTAGGATCGGTCACACCAATTACAAATATCAATCATACCGTCTCAGGTGATTACTTAGGGTCGGTTATACTAATAAAAGTCATACCAAATCATAAGTCAGGCACTGTGACTAGTTATACCAAGATACATAACAAGTTATTATCGGTTCTACTAACTCACACATATTGGAAATCCAAAGATATGTAATGAATAACAATACCAATAAGCCTAGTGATTTCCTTTTCGATTCATAAAACAAGTTCATAAATGTACTTCCTTTAAACAAATGTAAACATTGTTTCCTAGGACGATCTTCACATTTACCCATACAGATAATCGCAATAACATTCATAAGATTATGTTGATGTCATATATACGAAGTTCAAAAGATAAACGTTATTCTTCTTATCCTAATTCCTTAACAGTATGATCATGTGATCATGTCTTACTACTAGAGTATAATCATTCACAACTTCGCAATTATGTATTCAATATAGCACGACTTGAAAGATATATTAGGAATGAAACAGTTCAAGTAAAAATATTACTAACCTCAAGAGGAAGGATGACTCCGTCATTGTAGCTTGTTACTTCTTCACATTCTTCAAGTCTTCGAGTAATACTTGTATATCTCATAATCCTAGACTTTCTAGTCTAACCTATACGAAGTTGTCTCTAGTACATAATCAAGCGACTCTTTAGATGAGTTTTGATTCACTAAAATATGACAACCAAACTTGACATATCAACGCTTGATGGGTTCAATCGAGCTATGCTCTAACACATATGAAGAACTTCAAAGTAGATTAATATAATAACTCAAATCTTGTTTACAACTTAGAATTCATCCTCAATCAATAGGTGTTTAGCTACTCATGGATGTAGAAACATCCATGATATACATATGACAAAAGCAAAGAGATAACATTACGATTGAAGAACCGCACCGAAACTCTAGCTTTCGCTCCGTATGTTGTTTTCCTCTCCAAGACTTACAATTTCGTGATCTATTTACCTCTTTATATAGGTTTACATTGCTTGGAACTCAACTATATAAGTTCGTTAATTTTGGACTTCATGGTTTGCGAACCCTGTTTGCAAACGAAACTTTAACATAAAATCTAGTGACTCTCGTCTGCGAACTGAAATTTCAGTTACTCCCATTTGCGAACGGAATTGTCTTCGGTATTCAATAAAATCGTTTTGGCCGTAACCTCTTCGTCCGAACTCGGAATGACCTCATTATTTTTGCATTCTTTTCTTGTTTAAATTATCTTCAAGGTGGTGATAAAAAATCCTGAATTTGAATGAGGTAAGCTTGGTCTTTGGCCCATCTCTTGATTTTAAGCGTTTTGCTCCTTTTCTTCGCACTTCTTCCAATTCTCGTGGACTTGGGAACTTGGATACTTGGAATACTTATATTCTTAGATATTTTTAGCACTTTGTAGCTCCTTTTTGGATAATTCACCTAATAGAGACAAATAAAATAAAACCAAAGTAATAATACGAAAATATACAAGAATAATAGCTAAAACAATTATGGAATGGACACTAAAATCATATGAATTATGCACTTATCAATACCTCATCAATTTATGCTCTTCAGACGATGCTCAGTCATTCTGAAAGTGACTATTACTCCTTGATAGACGCATTTATGTGTCTAATTTGTCCTCAATGTCTCGTATTGTTAGTACTCGTTTTCGTACTTATTATGGTGTTTTGTGTGTGTAGGTATTTTTTGGAAATAAATAATTTTGGAAAAATCAGCTCGAAAAGTTGTCTAAAGCACCCCGGAGGACACGTGTTATTCGGACTCTCACTTTTGGATAAGGGGTACCTTAATTTATAAGGGGCATCTTAGTTGGGCTCCTGCTGTTTGCACACCCGTTTTGGTTAGGGGGACACCATCCTCATCATACAAATTCTGGTTTTGGCGGGAAAATGAAGAACAAAACTGAGTGATTTTCGATCGAAGTTTGAAGGAGTTATGGGTAGATTAAAGGGCTGAAATTTGTTGGGTAGTTGTGATATCTCCCAACAAAACTATCATGAGTGATTTGATCGATTAAAATTGTCTAGATTCTCGGCGAGAAGGAAACAGAGAAGCGTGTGCATGGAAAAAGATGTTCACGGGATTACTCCGTGCCTGGATTGATTTGGCATGCTGAAGAAGCGTGCACCATCTAAGCAAGGATATATTCACGAATCATACAGCTGCAGACGCATGAAGAGGCGAGAAAGGAAATAAAATTGTCCGAGATTATTTTTTATTTACTGTCGAGCTATGGAAATATTTTCGGTAGTAATGAGCGAATATTTCTATCGCTGTGGAGTATAAAAAGGGTCTTGAGGTAGCAGAGAAGGGGATAGAGAGTTAGGGGTGGAAACAGAGGTACTTGGTGAGCTGTAGAGAAGAAATCATAGGTTACAGAGTCGTTTCTTCTGCTGCTGCACCTCAAGAACACGAAGAACATTAGACACTCAGAAACAGTCGTAAAATCTACAGTGACAATGACAGAAGCTTGTGGGTCGTATAGCTACAGTGACAGTGGCATATACTATTTATCGTACTCTGTAACAGTGGGTTTGTAACGTTTCCTTTACGTTGCAAATTCCTGATTTATTTGTTCTCTCTCATTTTCATCATTTGTAAGCACCTTTGAGCAATGAAATCATATTTTGAGCGTGTTTCCAACATGATAAGCTAAACCCAAATCTTGGGGCGACGGAAGATGATATCTTTCCAATGAAAAAGTGGTAATTCTTAATTATTTAATTTGTGCAATTTTTATTTATGATTATCTGCCTAGATTGAAAATAGATTTTATGGGTTTTGTTAAACAATTGTATTTTCTTTTGATGGAACATGCTTAGCCTAGGGTTTTGATGTCTCATGCTTTAGATTAACATTTGTTGTTTCTAAAAATCTACTTTTGCAATAGTTGATAATCAATTTGAACGTGTGAAATTGCATGATTATAATTAGTATCACTTTGGAATTGGTAAATAGTGGAATCCTAGCCCCAGTCTCTCCATAATTCTCACAACATTTTTTATTCGAGTTTGTTATATTTTTTATTTATAAAAATTAAGTCTAAAAAAATCTTCCTTCACAAGTCTCAACGAACCTTTTTACTACAACAACTTTGAAAATACATTAAATTTGTGGCGCGTCGACGCGGACTTTTCTTTAGGCTAGAGTTTTTAGATATTTTTTTTTTTTTAGTTTTTTTTATTTGTTCTTCTTTACGTTTTTGGGTTTTTGTCTTTTTCTTTCAGATTTTGGAATTTGGAGCAAAAGAAAATTTTGCCAAAGCTTTTGGTCAATACTTAAAGACTGGAGTAAAAGGCAAAGCGAAAGGAGCGAAAGAAGAAGATTTTTTTTATAAAAAAAAAAGAGAGACATTTTTATTTTTGTAGATTTTTATTTTTTTTAGACTTTCTTTTTCTTTTGCACTTTATATTTTTGGACTTTGGACTTTAAATTTTGGGACATTATTTTTTTAAACCCTACGAAAGGGTAGTTTAAATATAAATTGTTTGCAGAGAAGGACGGTGATTACAATATCACCTCGGCCCCTCGGGTTCGTACATGACATAGGAGTCGTGGCCCGAGTCGACTACAAAGGTTCATCCCCCGTCTGGTACGGGAGGTAAGTTTGTCGAAACACTCGCGAATCCCCTGTCAGCGAGTTACTGTCTTCCTTCGTATGCGTATATGTTGAGGACTTGAAACGGCTTCTTTAATTTCCTAGTAAAGGGAAAGGACTTGCCATACAAGATAAGGGTTCGGATTTCATCACCGTTCTCTTCTTGCCCGCCTTAGGAAAACGACACCAAACGCGAACCTAAGCCTAAAATTTTGACTAGAACGAGACCGATAGGGTAACGAGCTTAACAGGAAAGTCATTCGAAAAATATTGGTTACTCTTTTAAGCATACTTCGAAGTTCTTGACGGTTTCTGTAAGTTGAATGCGTGACTGCGCCGCCTTGTAATACCGGTGAGGCCTTGGGTATCAAAGCTCCACCGAGCTTCCCTCGCCTCTATTCAACTTACTTTAACTCTGATTGATTCTAGAGGGGTTTGCTTAAATTGTAACGGATTCCCGTTCGAAGGATTAGAAGCTGGTCTAGAAACAATCTAAGTGGAGCCATCATGCTTTTTGTTTGCTAGAAATCAGTAGGTTTGCTGTGGTGGAGTCAGCCTTGTTTGTGTTTGCATAGAACATCCCTTCCTTTTTAGGACTTTTCTTTTTGATTTTTTTTTTCTAGTGTATGCCCGAAGTTTTTAAACGGGCTTGGAAAAGAAACACTCTAGGTCGTTTGATTAGTGAAAAACCTAGTAGTTCTTCTTGTGAAGGCGGGGAGCTCGAAGACTCTTCTTTTGAGAGCCCCGTTTTTGGAAACTTCAGTTTTGAGAATCTGTCTCTTCGTGAGGAAAGTACCCCTAGTACTCCTAGTCCTTTGGTAGTGCCAGAAATGGAAACTTTGAAAGCTTTGCTAAACCCAACTAGGACCTCTCGTCCGTCTTGTATCAAGTTAGCTGAAACCGAGGAAAATTATGAACTGAAACCTGGGACTTTAGAGATGCTCCCAATGTTTTTAGGGAAGGAGAATGAGAACCCCTATTTTCATGTTAGGGAATTTGAGGAAGTTTGTAGTACTCTGAAAATTAAAAACCTAAGTGATGATGCGTTGAAACTTAGGTTATTCCCCTTTTCCTTAAAAGATAAAGCCAAATCTTGGCTGTATAGTTTGGACTCTGAGTCAATTGAAACCTATGACCAACTTACTTCTGCCTTTATACATAAGTTTTTCCCAAGGCATAAAACATCGTCTATTAGGACACAAATATGTACTTTTGCCCAACAAGAGGGAGAATCTTTATATAGGTACTTAGAAAGGTTCAATGACTTGATATCTCAATGTCCTCATCATGGTTTGGAGAAGGTTAGGTTAGTTCAGATCCTCTACGAGGGTTTAGATTATTCAACAACAACCATGGTTGAGTCCTTATGCACAGGTGGGTTTGAGAATAAAACTGTTGATGAAGCGATGACATTTTTGAATGAAATCGCCGATAAGACCCAACAATGGGAAAATAGTAGGGAACCCCAGAAAACAATTCTTCTAAGTAGAGGAAATGTTAATAGGGTAGAAGGATCTCATGAGTCAGATGCCAAAATAGCAGCTATAGCCAAAAGGTTAGAAGCCTTAGAATTAGGTCATTCTAGTGGTAGTAGTGGAAGAAATGAGCCTTTTTGGGAAGGCCATGCTGTTGAAGAGCAAGCCAATGCTCTTTATAACAACACTAGGTTTGATAACCGACAGAAGTTTGACCCATATTCAGAAACCTATAACCCTGGCTGGAGAAACCATCCAAACCTTTCTTGGTCCAAGGGCCAGAATCAAGGTCAGTCTAGTAATGCTCAGGTTCCCCCAGGTTTTGGCTATACTAAGAATCCTTCAGCTCCGGCACAGTTTCAGAACCCTTCGGATAAGAAGATTATGAGTTTAGAAGAGTCTCTTGCTTTGTTAACTCGTAACACTGTGCAGTTTCAGCAATCTGTTGCTCAAGGTTTAGAAGAAAATAAGAGAATAGGTCAGGCTAACTCTCAGGCTATTTCCGAGTTGAAAACCCAGGTTAGTCAGATAAATGAGTCTTTAAGAGAAAGAGGTAAGTTTCCTAGTCAGACTCAACCCAACCCTAGAGGAATTAATGAAATAGGTGAAAGACCATCTGATCATGTGAATGCTATTAAAACCCTTAGGAGTGGTAGAGTGATAGACAACAAGGTTTCCATGCCTGATAGTGAACATGTGTAGTTCACCCTTCTGAACCAGAAACTGAGGAGACTGATAGAGTCTCTAAAGAGACCAATGAGGGTCATATTGAGCCCGGCTTTGTCCCTAGAGCCCCATTCCCACAGCTGCTAGTTCCAACTAAGAGGGAGTCCAATTTTAATGATATATTGGAGGTTTTTAAGCAGGTAACTATCAACCTTCCACTACTAGATGCAATTAAGCAGATTCCCTCTTATGCCAAGTTTCTCAAGGATATGTGTACGCGAAAGCGAAAGCTTAATGTCCAGAAGAAAGCCTTTCTAGCTAGTCAGGTGAGTTCTATTATTCAGAATACCACTACTCCTAAGTATAAAGACCCAGGGTCCCCTACCATTTCTTGCACAATAGGTAAATACCGTGTTGAGAAAGCGTTGCTTGACTTAGGAGCTAGTGTGAACTTACTACCATATCATGTGTACCTTAAGCTAGGACTTGGTGAGATGAAACCTACCCAGATGACACTTCAGTTAGCTGATAGGTCCGTTAAAATTCCTCGTGGTGTGATCGAGGATGTTCTCATAGAGGTTGACAAGTTTATTTATCCAGTGGATTTTGTTATCCTAGATACCCAACCTGTCCCTGACCCAGAGAACCAGATACCGGTAATTTTAGGTCGCCCGTTTTTAGCTACATCCAATGCGATCATTAACTGTCGAAATGGTATTATGAAATTGTCTTTTGGTAATATGACTATTGAGCTGAACATTTTTAATATTAGTAAGCTACCCTCTGAACTAGATGACTCGAACATAGAAGAGGTGAACATGATAGGAACATTAGTCGAGGAGTCATTACCAAACACTTTGTTAGAAGATCCATTAGAGAAATGCCTAGCTCACTTTGGGATTGATTTTGATGATGATAATGTGATTGAGGTGAATGCTTTGTTAGATTCAACCCCTTTGTTAGATACTAGTAATGGATGGAAACCTAAAGTCGAACCACTACCAGTTTCTAAGTCTACCCTAGTTCCTTCGTTAGAAGAGCCTCCTAAGTTGGACCTAAAACCATTGCCAGATTCCCTGAAATATAGGTTTTTAGGCCCGTCTGAGACTTTACCTGTGATTATTTCTTCCGTCTTTGGAATAGTGACCAAAGTTGGCTAGTAACCGTCCTTCAAAACAACAAGGAAGCTTTAGGGTGGACCATAGCTGACATTAAGGGTATAAGTCCCACTGTTTGTATGCATCAGATCTATTTAGAGAGTGATACCAAACCTTCTAGGGAGATGCAACGTCGACTAAACCCTAATATGAAAGAGGTAGTTCGAAACGAGGTCCTTAAGTTGTTAGATGCAGGCATTATCTACCCCATTTCAGACAGTAAGTGGGTCAGCCCCGTTCAGGTTTGTCCCAAGAAATCCGGTATTACTGTAGTCCAGAATGATAACAATGAGTTAATCCCGACCCGAGTGACCACGGGTTGGCGTGTTTGTATTGACTATAGGAAATTGAACAAGGTCACTAGGAAGGACCACTTTCCCCTTCCCTTCATCGACCAGATGCTAGAGAGATTAGCTGGACATAGTCACTACTGCTTTTTAGATGGCTACTCTGGATATAATCAGATCGTTATTGCCCCAGAAGACCAGGAGAAAACCACTTTTACCTGTCCCTTTGGTACCTTTGCGTATAGACGCATGCCTTTCGGGCTTTGTAATGCCCCTGCGACTTTTCAGCGTTGCATGATGAGCATATTTTCTGACATGGTAGAACGGTTCTTAGAGGTCTTTATGGATGATTTTTCAGTGTTGTGGTTCGTCTTTCGATGAGTGCTTGCATCATTTGTCACTAGTGTTGACTAGGTGTAAGGAAAAGAATTTAGTGCTTAATTGGGAGAAATGTCACTTCATGGTTCGTTCAGGAATTGTTTTAGGGCATATCGTATCTTCTAAGGGTATAGAGGTAGATAAAGCCAAAGTTGACCTTATTAAGACTTTACAGGTCCCAAAAACCGTAAGAGATATTAGGTCATTCTTAGGGCATGCAGGTTTTTATCGTCGATTCATTAAGGATTTTAGCCTAATTTCTAGACCTCTTTGCAATTTGCTTGCAAAAGATGTTAAGTTTGTCTTTGATGATGCTTGTTTAGAGGCTTTTGAGAAGCTTAAGAATTTACTCACTACCGCCCCCATAGTCCAGGCACCCAACTGGAACCTACCCTTTGAGATCATGTGTGATGCTTCAGATTATGCTATTGGTGTTGTGCTAGGTCAGCGAGAAAACAAATTACTTCATGTGATTTACTATGCTAGCAAAACTCTGAATGATGCCCAGTTGAACTATACCACTAGAGAAGGAACTGTTAGCCATTGTTTTGCCTTAGACAAGTTTAGACCCTATCTCTTAGGTTCTAAGATCATCATATATACTGATCATGCTGCTTTGAAATATCTTTTGTCTAAGAAGGATACAAAACCTAGATTGATTAGGTGGATCCTTTTGTTGCAAGAGTTTTCTCCAGACATTAGAGACAAAAAGGGTGCCGAAAATGTTGTAGCAGACCACTTGTCTAGGCTAGTTGTTAGTTCCCCTGATGATTCCCTTCCTATAAGGGATAGCTTTCCTGATGAACAATTGTTCTTTGTTACCCAATTACCTTGGTATGCGAATATAGTGAACTATCTTGTTACTGGTCGAATGCCCCAACATTGGGGTAAACAAGATCGTTCTAGGTTTTTAGCTGAGGTTAAGCACTTTTTTGGGATGATCCTTATTTGTTTAAGTATTGTCCAGACCAGATTATTAGGAGATGTATACCTGAGAGTGACCAGTCCAGTATTATTTCCTTTTGTCATGATCATGCTTGTGGGGGTCACTTAGCTGCTAAGATATTGCAGTGTGGATTCTATTGGCCTTCGTTGTTTAAAGACTCCCACAGTTACTGTGTGACTTGTGAACGTTGCCAGAAATTAGGAACCATTTCCCGTAGGAACATGATGCCCTTGAACCCTATTTTAGTTGTGGAGGTCTTTGATGTGTGGGGTATTGACTTTATGGGTCCGTTTCCTAATTCTTTTGGTAACTTATACATCCTTGTCGCTGTAGACTATGTCTCTAAGTGGATTGAGGCGGCTGCGTGTAAAACCAATGACCATAGGGTTGTGATTGAGTTCTTGAAAAAAATACTTACACGTTTTGGTACACCGCGAGCTATAATTAGTGATGGAGGGTCGCACTTTTGTAATGGACCTTTTAGGCTTTTGATGAAGAAATATGGTATTACACATAAGGTAGCTACCCCGTATCATCCACAGACTAGTGGTCAGGTAGAAGTTTCCAATAGGGAGATAAAACGTATATTAGAGAAAACAGTTAATCCTAATCGGAAAGACTGGTCGTCTAGGCTTACTGATGCCTTATGGGCTTACCGTACTGCGTTTAAGACCCCCATTGGAATGTCACCTTA
The DNA here is from genome assembly GCF_003573695.1 of Papaver somniferum. Taxonomy (NCBI): domain Eukaryota; kingdom Viridiplantae; phylum Streptophyta; class Magnoliopsida; order Ranunculales; family Papaveraceae; genus Papaver; species Papaver somniferum. The sequence continues at coordinate 6,807,885 of NW_020622934.1, forward strand.
TCGACTTGTTATGGCAAGGCATGTCACTTACCTGTTGAGTTAGAACATAGAGCTTATTGGGCTGTTAAGCAGCTAAATTTTTCACTTGACAAAAGGCAGGAGCCCATAGGAAACTCCAGCTCAATGAGTTGGAAGAGATTCGTAGAGATGCATACGATAGTGCTAAGGAGTATAAGAACAAAATGAAACTTGTGCATGATAGAAATATCTTAAGAAAGTCATTTTCTCCAGGTCAAAAAGTTCTTCTGTATGATACCCGCTTGCATCTTTTCCCTGGGAAGTTACGTTCTCGGTGGACGGGTCCTTTTATTGTTCGCACTGTCTTTCCTCATGGAGCTGTTGAAATCGAGACACCGGATGGTAGTAGTTCTTCGAAGGTTAACGGTCAGAGATTGAAACCCTTTTTAGAACCCTTTCCTACAGGTGATATTGAGGAGGTCCCTCTGGAGGACCCTGTTTACCCTTGATTGACCATCGAGGTGATTGTATGTTGTATATTAGTTTTTGATTTCTCTCTTCACCCAGGTACTATCTTTCCGACTTCTCTCTTTACTGATTCCTCATGTTACTTTACTTTTTGGTGTTGCTCTTTCATTAGAAACATTGAGGACAATGTTAGATTTAAGTTTGGGGGTGGGGAAGAAACTTTTTAGCTTTTAGTTGCAATAAATAAACTCCAAAGCCTAGAAATTTATGCTTATTAAGGTTGGCACTAACCAATCTAAGTGGATGGGAACATCTTGGTTATAGGAGTTGAGGAACCAATCTGATTAGATGGAAACATCTAAAGAGTTTATTCATAAAAGCACAGAGCTCAGGTGTTAGAATTTTAAAAAACATGGTAGTTTCGCCATATCTCGTTGAATCCTGATCCTTCTGTTTTTTTTTTAAGTGATTTGGTGGGGCACACGATTCAAGTTGTTACCTTTGCCAGGGTGGAATAGAGTGATTGAGATACCAAAAAAATAAAATAAAAAAATATCAGACCATTAGACCAACCGGAATAAATTCAATAAAGTCGACCACTGGTGCCCTTGTATATGCCAGTTGTGTTGACCTAGAGTTAGGTTTATCGACCAATGGTCCCCTTGTATATGCCAGTTGTGTTGATATTAGTCAGACCGGTATCTCAGTCCATTAGGATAGGTTCACCTTAGCAGAGGTCTTTAGACAGATATGGGAAACACCGTTCACTTTTAACCATATCTTTATCCATCTTCTTAATCTTTCCATGTGATTGATTGACTCCGGTTATGATGTACAGAAACTATCTGAGTAGAGCTCTGTCACTTATATATGAATTTTAGTATGTTGAGTGCAAACTCGTGTACTCAATTGGTACTTCCTTCTGTAGTCAATGAGAGTATGCCAACCAAGAAGATTCTTTAGTGCCTTCCAAGGTTCTGCGTAGATAGCTAGGGTCTAGAGTAATGGTTTTGTGGGTACACCTCTGGTAAACCCTCCGGAGACAACACTCTGCCACTAGGGCCACCTAGTGGTTTAACGGCTTGTTGCACGTGCTAAGTGTAGTCTTTTTTATTTTCTAGATTAGTTTTGCTCGAGGACTAGCAAATAATAAGTTTGGGGGTATTTGATAGACGCATTTATGTGTCTAATTTGTCCTCAATGTTTCGTATTGTTAGTACTCATTTTCGTACTTATTATGGTGTTTTGTGTGTGTGTAGGTATTTTTTGGAAATAAATATTTTTGGAAAAATCAGCTCGAAAAGTTGTCTAAAGCACCCGGAGGACACGTGTTATTCGGATTCTCACTTTTGGATAAGGGGTACCTCAATTTATAAGGGGCATCTTAGTTGGGCTCCTGCTGTTTGCACACCCGTTTTGGTTAGGGGGACACCATCCTCATCATTCAAATTCTGGTTTTGGCGGGAAAATGAAGAACAAAATTGAGTGATTTTCGATCGAAGTTTGAAGGAGTTATGGGTAGACTAAAGGGATGAAATTTGTTGGGTAGTTGTGATATGTCCCAACAAAACTATCATGAGTGATTTGATCGATTAAAATTGGCTGGATTCTCGGCGAGAAGGAAACAGAGAAGCGTGTGCATGGAAAAAGATGTTCACGGGATTACTCCGTGCCTGGATTGATTTGGCATGTTGAAGAAGCATGCCCCATCTAAGCAAGGATATTTTTCATGAATCATACAGCTGCAGACGCATGAAGAGGCGAGAAAGGAAAGAAAATTGTCCAAGATTATTTTTTATTTACTGCCGAACTATGGAAAGATTTTTCGTAGTAATGAGCGAAGATTTCTGTCGCTGTGGAGTATAAAAAGGGTCTTGAGGTAGCAGAGAAGGGGATAGAGAGTTAGGGTGGAAACAGAGGTGCTTTGTGAGCTGTAGAGAAGAAATCAGAGGTTGCAGAGTCGTTTCTGCTGCTGCTGCACCTCAAGAACACGAAGAACATTAGACACTCAGAAACAGTCGTAAAAGCTACAATGACAACGACAGAAGCTTGTGGGTCGTATAGCTACAGTGACAGTGGCATATATTATTTATCGTACTCTGTAACAGTGGGTTTGTAATGTTTCCCTTGCGTTGCAAATTCCTGATTTATTTGTTCTCTCTCATTTTCATCATTTGTAAGCACCTTTGAGCAATGAAATCATATTTTGAGCGTGTTTCCAACATGATAAGCTAAACCCAATCCTTGGGGCGACGGAGGATGCTATCTTTCCAATGAAAAGTGGTAATTCTTAATTATTTAATTTGTGCAATTTTTATTTATGATTATCTGCCTGGATTGAAAATAGATTTTATGGGTTTTGTTAAACAATTGTATTTTCTTTTTGATGGAACATGCTTAGCCTAGGGTTTTGATGTCTCATGCTTTGTATTAATATTTGTTGTTTCTAAAAATCTACTTTTGCAATAGTTGAGAATCAATTTGAACGTGTGAAATTGCATGATTATAATTAGTATCACTTTAGAATTGGTAAATAGCGGAATCGTAGCCCCAGTCTCTCCATAATTCTCACAACATTTTTTATTCGAGTTTGTTATATTTTTTATTTATAAAAAATTAAGTCTAAAAAAATCTTCCTTCACAAGTCTCAACGAACCTTTTTACTACAACAACTTTGAAAATACATTACTCCTTCAATGATCATTCGACATGATTGGACCTATATTGAATCAGAATTCCTAGTATATTTGATAATTAAGCTTGCTCATTCAATTTTCTTATGTTAATAAAAATCACCATCTATATGCATACTGCGGAACATGACTATCCCACACTAAGTAGGGGACTTAATGTTGATGGTGGATTTTTGGTGAAGGTTATATTCATAGAATCACCTCAAAAATTATGCATCTTTGATAAGCATCAGAATCATAAAAAATTCATATCTTCACCTTCCACAATAGAAGTGAATTACAGTTCTGTAACCTTATCAAATGTAATAATATATGACCGCAATATTAGGGCTTATGGAGTAGAACCTTCAATATTTCATGTATTTTACAGTTAAGCTGAAAGACTCAGCATTTCTTATTTAAATTCAGAATTTATCTATGGTGTCTGAACTTGCCCAGATTAATATTCAAAACTAATATGATGATGATCACATCATATTTGAATTAATTAAATGCTCCTAGACATATTGCATGCTAGTATATAGCGACTAATTAATTAAACCTAGTGCATTATTCATCGGTTGAATTCCTAGGAAAAAATACACTAATTAAACCCTAATATTCACTTACTCAGGATTCAAGGATTTTCTCATTTGAATTCCATGCAACAGTAATGGATATTTACCTTTCGAGCATAATGGGCACCTCCGAGTAAAAGACACGAATGTATTTAGTAATAATGCTCAAAGGAGCATCCAAAAACATGGAAGAACAAGGAGATGAAGGTTTATCAAAAAAGGAAATGGAAGAGAGAGAAAATATAATAAAATAAGGAAAATTGTGTGGGATGGGCCCACCGGCAGGCCGGTCCGCCATGTCGCCGGAGTCGTGGTCGGTTCCCACTCCCTTTTATTTTATTTCCTAATATTTTATTATTATTTGAGTTTCCTCTTTCAAGGACTTGGTCTTTTGACCTTAGGTTTTCATATCTTTCCAAATATTTCTCCATGGATGGCAAAGCAAGCGGTCCTGCAACCATTATGACTTTCTACCATAAAAATATTAAAATAATATTATTTTAATATTTTTCAGAGTTGGTCTTTCAACCAAGATTAAGAGTTTCATTCAAACTCATAGTCTTCATAAAATGATGAATAAATAATGCTCGATGGACCATCAAAAAATATCAAAGTTCTCAGGATTGATCCGCGGACAGCATGGTGATACGGGCATGCCACCATGGTAGGCCCCTTGGCTTGCAGAAGCCGTCACACCTTCTTCAATGGTTAATGACCTATTTAATCATTCACAATTCATATTTGGTTCAAACTCTCTTCAGCAACTGGGAAGATGATCCATTCACCATCAGATGGTCCCACGATCACCAAGGGCCGGTTTCACACCCCTTGGTCGGTCGCTCGTCTCTCCATAATTAGGTTTACTACCTAATTCTCAGTCAAGAACTATTTTAATAATGATTAAACATCAATTAATCATCTTTTCACCAACTTCTCTGCAAAGGACTTTGGTGAATGCTCAGTCGGGAATCTAGGCACTACATGGTCGGTTCATCACCTCATGTAGCCGGTCTCTCTCTCATCTATTGGTTGATTCTCAGTTGATCATCAATTGATCAAAATTAGGGTTTTGAACCTGATATTGTGTCAAGCATAATTCTGAAGAGGTTCAAACACCGATATTTTGATATTGATCCAACAACCAATATCGTAATTAATTATATAATATTTGGTCCAACTACCAGTATTTTTAATTAATATTTATTACAAATTATTCATTGATCTAGTAGTATTTGCTCTGACTATCAATTGCACCATCTATTAACACCCTAATTGCTTTAACTATCAATGTATTGGCTCAGCCAACAAGGTTCAAAACCTGCCACTTCGGGAAAAATTGATTTGAGAAGCAGTATTTTATATAGATTCAACAAGGTTCAAAACCAATACTCTATTGGTCCACATACCAACATTCGGTTCGTCAATCTATTAATATTTTAATATCATAATCTATCCTTGTCATTCGACTGATTCATGACACATGGATCGAGATGAACCTCCTATGATCATTCAGGAATGATTATTCTTATAATTTCATGTCAAGTGCTCAACGCATCAACATATGGTTTATGATCGATCAAGCAATGTGATTGACCTATGCTCATCAATCCAAGTCATTCAACTTTTATTACTGCTTCAGCTAACATAATGATATGTCACAATCATCAATGATCTAATACGACGTCTTTAGTCCACAGAGCATGTTGTTGTTCCAGCAAGCACTTCATGCTTTATGCATCAGAACTTCGATTGTTCAGTTCATCAGTTAAGACTCACAGTCTAAATAGGTCAAAGATTGACCACAATACATCTGCAAAGCAGACTTTCACATGAGACATCAATTCATGTCACATGGGGGATATCACTAGGGTTTTGGTATGATGGACTATGACATGTGCGATGTGCGTCACATCCATGATGATAAATGTGGTAAATCGTGCTGACAATTGAGGAGTAAATAGAATAGTGGATGGTCAATCAACCAAGTGTTCCACGCAAAGTGGAAGTGTATTTTGCACGTCCTCCTACTTCCCAATTTATCTAATTCCTTCAACTGTCACCACTTATAGGAGATTGATGTGCTGTAATAAATAGGTTTCTCAACCTATGATTTGATAAGACTAACAAGACTCAACGTAAGAGAACCTAAGGCGGTCAATTATCAAACACTTACAAATAATTTCTCTCGTATACATAGAGAATTCATCTTCAAAGCAGTTCAATGCATCACATCATCAACTGATAAATCTCCATTGATCTCCACACGTTTTCAGCTTCCTTTCCCACTGAAAAACCCTTCTCCTCCTATTGTGACCGAATTGAACATGAAACGACCATTGTATTGGTTTAAGTCAGAGTCCTACTACACATAAGTCTCTCGAACTTAAAGTACTACCGTGTAGTTAAAGGTTTAGGCGATTTGCGTCATCGGGCACTAGCCTACTCCACCACTTTTTTACCAGAAAACCAGAAGGTCTTTTTTACCCGCATACACCTATGTCTTCGGAAACATAAGCGAACTACATTTGTAGACAAGTACGGCTACATGTTCCTCAGATCTGGTAGTCGAACTTGTTTGACCTAGTCGACATCAAGTTCAACTTGTTTGAATTTGCTAATTAAAGCAATATTAACTAAATTTGAAGTATACCTGAGTATCCAAAACATTATCCTCTTCGTTTGGCTCGTAAAACCCATCATTTTGAGATTGAAATTGAGCTTGGAGAAGAATACATTCACCATCTAACAAATCACGAATTTCCGGATTATTGTGAGGATTAATGAATACTCTAGGAGTTGAAGGTTCTGATTTGGAGAATCAAACACTCAAAGTCACTAATTTTGAATTTAACCGTCCCAAAACAAAAAATTCTGAATATTTTTCCAAAACCCTCTATTTCTTCTTCTTCTTATCTCTCTCTCAATAATTCTATTAGAAAGGGTGATTTTTCCATTAAGATAAATATTTGGATAAGGAGTGTTTCAAATTACTTCCAAATGACCTAGTCAAATTAGCAGGCAGTTTGTGTTTCTTATTTAGAACATTTTCAATCGCCATAGATATAAAATACCATTGCTTGGGAAATTTCCAAATGATCAACTTCAAATAAAAATAGTTGTTGAACAATAAATTGTTCTTAACTAAGATTTCCAAGGATCTATGAACAACCATTGCTTGAATCATATTTCTAGATATTCAACAAGACAAGCTTGACTCGAAATTTATTCTTTGCAATATTGAATCTACCAAAATTATATGACACAGTCTCATAAAGATATAATGTAATGTCGTGAGTAAAAAGGATGGTTCACTCATCACATACCTCTTTGTCGATGAATTTCTCCAAATATATTTTGTTAATCTTTAGTCTTCAATCTTCAAGGGTTATTCAGTGATGTATGATACTCAACAACCATACTTTAATCATGGTCCGAGACTTGACTTTAGTAGACTATAAATCAAGATATACTTTTGTGCATCTAACATTGACAACAAGCTTGAGATAGCAAAACTTGCGAGTTCGACCGAGCAGTGCTCTAAAAGATAGATTTTATAAGGTAAACTATTGACCTTAGAGGTTGGGGCACTCCTTCAGTTGACTGTCTGTGTGTGACGAACATATGCTCAACAGTAGGTTACTCTCTAGGTAGAGCTGTAAATGCTTGAAATCCTAAGAGAAATAGAAGCTTTAAGTAGGCCGGGGAAAATATTTGAGCAAATATTGCAAATTGGATGTTTATTACATGTACGCTTGCGGGTTTTAAGTCTTCTCGATGGACTGGGAATCAACATTTAGGTATGACCTATGTGGGGGGAACTTAAAGAGGATGTAGATGCAGGTTATCACTGGGACAAAAAATTGGATTATGAACCGATTAGATTGTTTGTTGTAAACGATGTGCTCGTGTATACAAATTTTTCCATTATGATTCCTCCGTTCCATGTTACTTGATGTTGTAGAGTTTTTCACGCAGATTAAAGAACATCATAGAGAGTTAAATTTTTTCAATTCTACCATATTAATACCTTTTAAAAAAAATTAAATGACTTAGCTTTTAGTTTCTAGATTCTAGGAAAAGTTACCAATCTCATTGTAATTTACTTGAGATGTACCAAGTTTTTATAAATTAGAGTAAATATCCTCCATGGAAAATATTTAAAAATTTGAGTAATTGTTTTTCTGTTGATTACGATGAGAGTTTATGCTCTGATGGGATTCCAAAACAAGGGTAAACCAGAGAGTATTTGGGGAAAATACTAAAACTCTCACCTATTTTGGAACAAAAAATAAACCCTAAAACATCAAGTAAAGTGGAACAGAGGGAGTTGTAGATGTTCATTATGGACTAGGTCTCGAAATTTTACCACATATAGTAGGTTTCCTAGTTAATAACTCTGGTATGTATGCTTTTCAATATTTATAAAATTGCAATGCTCTTTAATTACTTATACACTAGAACACCGCTGCCACGGTGGGGAGGGCTGACCTAACAGAAGATAAATATGCTAAATCGAAAAAGTGAAAATATCTCTTTTCCTGAAACGGAGGGAGTACATCGTTTTATTAGTTGCTACGAAAAATTAGTTGATGCATAAACCATAATATGTTATGTATCCTTTGTGGTGGTTTGCATAATGACTATTATTCAATTTTCAAAAATTATACCTAAAAGGATAAACACCTTCGAATTTTTCGTAAAAAATCTAAATCTGATCTCATTGTGTAGATCTCCTTAAAATCTTTACAACGAGATAAAATTTGTAAAACTCCAAGGCATAGATTTTTAGATATGTTATATTCTAGTTTGTTTGCCAATTATATCCCTGAAAAAATATGATACATAAAGAGTTAGGGTATTCCTTTATATACCCCTGAAAATATTAATGGTACCCCAATTAGTCACTTATATTAGTTAGTTACCGGTTAACATAAAAATCATAAAATTATTTCAAAATTTTGATACCGATACCCCTCAGTCCAGACTGGTCCTCTCTTCAAAACCAGATATAACATCTGCAATAGTTTGTATAAGCCAATCCATATCCATTTGATCTCCCAATGATTCTAAACGGAGGGTTGGTGTCATTACAAAAGACTTGGATTTCCAAATTTTTGTTTGCAATGTCCAAGAATTTTAGTTCCGTTTGAACCAAAATAATTGCTTAGGTCCTCTAGGTCGCAAGTAGCGTTGAACAGTTCAAGGTATAGTGGTTAGACCATATCAGTTCCACCTAACCATCAACAATCAATCAACATGATACATCTCAAGACACCAAGAAAATGTTCAAGTCAAACAAATTGTTCACGAATAGAACCCAATCATACACAGAACGGATACAATAAGGCCAGCAAAACATGATAAATCTATCAATACTAAGCACCATTCAACGATAGACCAGAAGAAATCGAGACCAAACGAGTATCTACCAGAAATAATTCAGTAATCTCTGAAAGTATGCCCTAGAAAAATCCCCAAATTTTCTCCATGACAACGCGCTTTGAATCGTTCAAGAGTTGAAACATGAAGATTAAGTTTAGAAAAAATAGGCTTTTTAATATATGGATTCTTCTCTTCGGATCTGTGAAAAGTGGAAGAATAAAGAAAAACTCCATTGTTCCGACAAGGAGAAGATAATACTGATGGGTTTGCATTTCCATTTTTTGTTATGCGGGGTATACAAATTTAACAGATACGATGGGCAGGTTCATAAATTATAGGGGTAGCTAGATAAAGGGGTACGGTTAGTGTTTACTAGGAGTATATAAAGAAGCACCCAAGAGTTATAGTAATTGGACTAGTTATAGTAATTGGACTAAAAGGGGGGGACAATTTTGTTTATTGAAAAAGTAACCAAAATTTTGATTATACCAAACCATTTCCAATATTTTTATCAAACTGCACATTTGCGTTAGGTTTTATTTTACAAAAAAGTGGCTATAAAGGGATTCCCTTCCTTCGGGTCCTCCAGTCGGTCGACCGATAATGAAGTAAAAGTATCAAATATTAGAACGCCGCTGCCACGGTGGGGAGGGTCGATCGAACAGAAAACAAATAGGCCAAATTGAAAAAATGAAAGCATCACTTTTCCTGAAACGAAGGGAGTACATCGTTTTATTATTTACAACGAAAAATTGGTTGATCCATAAATCAAAATATGGCTGCATAATGTGTTATGCATCCTTTATGGTGGTTTGCATAATGACTATGTATTCAATTTTCAAAAAATGTGCCTAAAAAGATAAACACGTCCGAATTTTTCATAAATTCTAAATTTGATATTGTTGTTTGTACTCATTGTATAGATTTCTTTAAAATCTTTCCAACGAGATAAAATTTATAAAATTCAAAGGTACGGATTTTTAGGCAAGTTATATTCTAGTTTGCTTGCCAATTATACCCTTGAAAAAATAAGATACATAAAGACTTATAGTATTTGGACTAAAAGGGAGGGACAATTGTGTCAAGTGAAAAAGTAACCATGGACACCAAAGATTTTCAATTTTTTTATCAAATTGCACATTTACGTGAGGCTTCATTTTGCAAAAAAATGATCTTAAAAAAGATTCCCATTCCCTTCTTTCGGATCCTCAGATCGGTCGGCCCAGTTATCTTTAAACTTATTTACTTCTATTTTCATTTTTGTACTTTTTTGTATTCAGTAAGCTAAACATCTTTTTAGGACACATTAGAAGAACGCTTTGCTTATATTCTACTTGGAAGATTTTCTAGTAGTATATAAGTAAATAACTTAATTAAAAATGATGTTGATTTTGTTTTATTGAATGAGAATGTATATCACGTGAGATGCAATAATTCTCTATATAAAAATAGAATTTTTTCGAGCGACGTGGTTAATCGGGGCTTCTGGTTGATTCCTACCCCACCATTTTAAATTTCAGCCAATAGAATTTCAGGAGATTTTTTTGGGCCAGCGGAATATTATTTAGCCAATCACATTTTTGAAAATAATTACCTAAAATTACTTAATCTTACTAATCTTGGAAACATAACAAAACAAATAATTAACTAAAATTACTAAATCTTATTAATCTTGGAAACATAACAAAAGAAATATAAACAACTTAAATATAATAACAGAGTCTTTTAGAGCTTCCTCATTAACCGGAGTGCCACGTTGATTATAGCTTCTGGTTGATTCTGGCCCCACCATTTACTTTTTTTTTAGAATAAAATATTGAATTTTAACTAATAGAATAATATTTTTCTAGAAATAAAATAACTAAATCTTGAAAAATATTTTTCTTTCCTCGCATAACAAAATCTGGAAAATCTCCTAACATACCAATAATATATCAAACCACAATTCCATCATGATAATCAAAAAAATAAATCGAATGATCATCATGTGATGAGAAAATGGATCGAATGATCATCAAGCGTCCAGTGTCCATTGTCCGTTTACATACACAAAAAAATGTTATTTTCTAATTACATCCCAAACTATCAATTAAATCGAGGAAGAATAAATTTCAAAAAAAACCTAATTAGCCCTGTCACAGAGCTATATTCTGCAAAACTTGATTGGCCCGGTCATGAGTCTCTTTTCCGCAAATCTTTGTTGGTGGTCCTACACATCAGTTAGATTTTTTTAGTAATCTGTATGAATGATTTGGAACAAAAATTATGATTTGAACAAAGCTAATACAAAACAAAAAAAAAATTGCGCTAATACAAAATAAACAAACATTCAAGAAACTATTATTTCCAAAAATCATTTTTCTTAATTTTTTTTTTTCTATAATTAAGAAAACATAAAAAATGTAAACAAAATCCTTACAGATGATTTTTCTTATTAAAAAAATATTATTTCATGATTATTAATTGATAATTAATTAAAAAACAAAGATAATGTAAACAAAATCTTGAAAAATTTGTCTTGAGAATATTAGACTGATTAATCTAACATTAATGGTCTTTTTATCTATTTTTGGCATCAAGTATATGTGGCTATCTACCGAATTAGTTAGTAAAAATTTTTCATACTCATTTACCCAAAATAAGACAAAGATAATTGAAATATTTCCGAAAATTAATTTTCAGAGTGTTTATAGGCTTGCCTATATAAAGCGCCCGAGCAAAGCTAAATTCATTATTACGCCGCTTCTAATTTTTTTTTTTAGGGTTTTCTTCTATAGCTGTGATGATTACGCCGCTTCTAATCTTTTTTAAGGTTTTCTTCTATAGTTGCGATGAAAGTTATTGATTTTAATGTTTTGATAATCTGTACTGTTACTGATGCTTAAGCAAGTTGTAAATCTTTTATGTTGTACTGCTGCTACTTATCTCAATTTTTTTAACCTTTCCCCATGTTTATGGTTTATGTTGCAGGTATCGAAGATAGTGTACTCGATCGACGATATTCTCCTTTTCGAAAGCAGCTCAGCAGGTCGTTTTTGTTGGCTGTTAAAGCTTTTATATTATCTGATTTTTCTCTATGGGGGAAAACATTAATTGTTTCTGTAATCCGTATATTTTTTCTCTTTTGCAGCCAGGAAAAAAAACGACTGGTGTTTTGTTCCATTTTCCGTGTTCCTTCTTTTGCTACAACTATTGTATGAAATCTATTAAAATTTATTCGATGCAACTTGATTTCCATTGGTTTTATACTTTGATAGTGTTGCTCTTATGGTGCTCAAGCCACTATTTGCGGAGTAGTACTTATTAGAATCAGTTTTGCTTATTTGGTTTTCTATTTTGTCTTGCTTCCGCGGCTTCATGTAACTAGATTTACTGTTTTTGGTTTAATATAGTATAGGTCACAGTTGTATTGGTTATTTTGCAGTCCGCTGGTGTTGGTTCTGATGCTTGGACCGTCATCTGTGACAGCTGGTTGATTCTCTTGTGAATAGTTTGTGCTGGATGCTTGGTAACACGCAGTATGGCTAATTTTTTATGATTTTGGGTGATAAGTTTGGTTTTGTTGGGTTTTATGATTTTGGGTGATAAGTTTGGTTTTGTTGGTTTATTGATATCTAGGAATCAACTATCATTTTGCTAAAACACGCTTCCATTCTCTGTAGGTTTATATGATGCAGATGCAGTAATGGCCATCTGCTACAACTAATGGGAAGGATAGGTGCTGTCACTGACAGCTGCCTCGAGGTTCCATTCGTAAACAGGTAGTTGATTACTAAAGAAATGAATGAGGAAAACTGAAAAGCTGTGTTGTTGCTCATATGCTAGATACACTAATGCAAGAAATGTTACAAGACAAGTCACATAAAATCATAACTGGGACTTTAGACGGATAGAAAGTATATAAATACCATAAGCTCACATCTCTGGCTTCAAGGGAATTCACAAGTATCCCATCATAGTTGCATAAAGCAAAATCTTCATCAGATATTTGACCAGAATACACTGGCTTAACTTACAAAAGATTTACAAATATTTTTCGAAACAGAAATGAGGTTAGGATGAGGTTAGGACATATTGATCATCGCATTCCAATGATCTAACAAGTTCGATGCACATATAAATGTGCACTAATGAAATGCCAACTCCAGAAGTTAGCAATTGGAAAAAAAACTAGACATTAAGATACAGTTTAAAGCTATCTTAGTCTCTCACTACTATTTAAACAAATCAATCTAAAATTAGTGATTTCCAAAAGAGGGACATTTTAGTGAATAAAGTTTTACATACTTTAACCAATGTCTAATGTCCATTTACAGTTTTTATAATAAAATTCGTCTAATTACAACTCCAAACAACGGATAAAACAAATACTTGCAATTATACTTTCAGTTGGTATAAAATAACTCGACCATTGATAAAATTTGGATTAACGATTAATTAAAAAAATACAAAATTTAGATTGATGATTAAAAGAAAATACCTGATTTGTGGAGATCACACATGAATCAAGAAATCTTCTTTCGAGGGATTAAAAAAGATATGTTATTCCTGTACAAATAAAAATTATACAACATCATTAAGAGTAAGAATCGCCAAATAATAAATCTTGCAAAGAGGGGAAAAAGAAATAAAACTCAAGCGACAAATAAAAAATGGTATAGGATATCTAAGATATCAGAATAAATGTGGATATCAAAATGTAACAAAAATAAATAATATTGGAATATGATGCCGATACATATCGAAATAAATGTGGATATCAAAATATAATTATACGGATATTATTTCCTAAGAAATAGTTCTTTTTACATTCTAAAAGAAAATTAATTTTTTTTCTATTCTTAGAAGGCTATAAAAAAATATATTGGCTATCAAAAAATATATTCGCCATTTAAAATTGTAAAAAATTCTATAAAATTTTGTACGTTGATAATACTATTTCCAAAATATCTTTTTTTTTTCTTTTTTGGAATTTCAAACCTTGGTCGCTTTCTATATAAAGGGATCTAGCCAACAACAAATCCGATTGTTTGCATCTTGTTATTTATTTTGCTAGGGTTCAGTTGCTTTTGTTTTTCTTTCTCTTCCGCTTTACAGTTTTATTGTCTAATCTATTCATTTTTTTGTTTTGTATAAAGATCAAAAATGTGATCAATGGGTGTGGCAGTGGGAGCTCATGACTATTGAAACCGTTATTTTGTAGATTTGTGGCCTTGATAGTAAGTCATGAGAGGTATGGAATCATAAAATTCTTTTTTTTCCTGTAATCTTGAAAAAAAATTCTTGATTTTGATTTGATTTTTACTAATTTTTTTTTTGAAGATATAATAAATCGAAATAAAGTGAATATGATCAAGCACATAATGAGAACAAATATTAAGAATTAAGATAATGTAAGTTTTTCTCCCAACCCTATATTTTGCTTTTTACGGCCGCTCCACATCTCCTTATTCTGGATCGCTCTTTTCTTTTACTCGCTTTCTGACGACTTCTCTTTCCTTTGTTTTTTAAAAGGAAACAAAGTATCCATATAAAGGGAGAATCGGCTGGTGTACGAAATCGTGAAGAAACACTATGGTCTGTAAAAATTATTCAATCAATAACTTATGATTTTATTTAATTTTACTACGGGCTTATTGATGCATAAAATTCTTATTATTGTTTACGTAGGTTGTTGAAATCAAAAATTTTGTTTATTTATTTTCTCTATTAAGGGGATCTTGGTATGAAATCAAAAGATGCAATAGGTTGATGAGAAGGCTTCTGTTAAAAAGAACGAAGAATCTAGCAGTGAAACAGTTTGACATTTCATGCGATCACTATTTGGTGAGCAATCTAAAACTCTCCAAGCTCAAGTTTTATCTTATATAAAAAATTTACTTTAATGGAATCTGTATATAGTCATTCGATGATAATAAAATATATAGGCATTCGATGGTAATATAATAAGAAAAATTGTATAAGAAAAATTAATAGCAAAACTTTATGCTGAAGATAGATTAACTAACTTTATATTCTTTCCAATTCACTCTCAAGTTATTCCACTCCGTTAATAATGCCATACTTATCTATCCTTCTTTTATCTATCATCTATATATATATATATATTGATACTGGTTTGCTGCGATCTGATACTTCCCGTTGTCCCAAATGAAACACATTGTATCTCAAGAAGGAACTGAGGTCTATACTTATCTATATAAGTTAAAATGTTAGCACGTTCAATGTGTGTATTAAAGTCTGTTTTTGTTGCCTATATTTTTGGTAAAGAAAGCACTGACGCAATGCAAGCTTACAGTAACCGATCAAAAAAAAAAAGAAGGTAAGCTTACAACACAATTTTGTAAAGCATATCAAAATGGAGCAGTATAGAACTTCCATGAATGTACAACTTCGTAAAGCATGTCAAAATGGAGCAGCATAGAGCTTCCATGAATGCGCATGTCATTTTCATTTGAAATCAAGTGCATGCCATGCCGTTTTTTTTATGTTTGCCACATACCATAGTTTGCAGAATATATTTTACCAGTCATCTTTTTAGATAGTCATAGTCCAAGTAAAAGATGTCGAAATTTCACTTACTTGATTGTTACGTACATAATTTTTATGTACATAAACTTGGCGATGCAGATCAGTAGTGTTTATTTAAGGTTACTGAAATGGTGATGCCGAAAGCTGATCCGCATAACCCTTTTGACTACTGTAGAGTCTATCTTCGTGTAATGATCAAACAGAAAGCGTCAATCAGCATTCCGTAATTTACATGTACAAATATAATTCTATAATATACATTGCTGACAAAAGAGAATATAATTGGACATTACATTTGGGTATAGTCCCTATAGAGTTATCTTATTTTGAAGAGATATATTGTTTCTGATTGTGACTCACTTGAGGTCTACCATAACCGTACACATTACACTGCAACTACTGAAAATCTATTTTTTATTTTAGAGAATATTGCTATGTCGAGATCTACAAGAGTGTGAAGGTATTACGGTGAAAAAGCAGTTTCGTTGTTTTTGGCCCAACAACTCTTTCATTCTAATTTCTGTTATCTCGCTCTGGCATATGGTCATCAACACCAAGATCAAAGTTGTTGTCGCTCTCGCATATGGTCTTCAATATGTATGGTGGTTTACTCTATGCTTTAATTAAGACAAATGGAAAGATGATGTTCTTACGACGGTATTTTTCATAGTTTACGAGTGTTTTTTTCTCGCTCAGATTCTCCACTTTTATTGACCACCGTTCTCTGTTTTTCTACAACTATTCTACACAAGAGGTACTCACAACGATAAATCCATGAGGTTCTTATAGTGTTTTGCTTGATCTTCTGATTCGAGGAGGGAAGGATTAAGGGGAGGGACTACAACTTTTGAGGAAAGCTTGACTCTTTTAAGAAGATGATAAATGATAAAATGTCTATTATATCCTTAATTATAATTAGGTCAAACAAGACCCAACTAAAAATGAAATAGGCTTGGCCTTCTTCCTCATATCGACCATTGTTACAGATCTACACAATAGGAACCTCTGCATTTCCTGTTTGTGATCAAATGACTCCAAACAGACAGACGCAGAGCAAGGAGTGATCAAATAAGAATTAATGGTCCCATAATACC
The DNA here is from genome assembly GCF_003573695.1 of Papaver somniferum. Taxonomy (NCBI): domain Eukaryota; kingdom Viridiplantae; phylum Streptophyta; class Magnoliopsida; order Ranunculales; family Papaveraceae; genus Papaver; species Papaver somniferum. Next base: position 6,824,568 of record NW_020622934.1, read on the forward strand.
AAAACTGTTTAATTAATTTTATGTAAACATCACCTAACCTTTTCAATCCAAATTAGAACTCAGATGACGGCATAAAACTGATAAAGCCAAATTAGAACTTAGTAAAACTGATAAAGACAAGGATTCTTAATCATCCGACACAAATAGACATTAGTAATCTAATCACACTAATGAGTAGCTAATAAAGAAGTGTTGTTTTTTTTTTTTGTTGTTTTTTTTGGACGGAATAGATAAACATGAAAGATCTTCGGGTGGATTGAGAACAATAAGTGTTTAAAATAAGTGTTTGACTTTGACCATGTATTGACTGCAATTTGGCCAAAATCTTTCCCTCTGCATATGGGCTTCTTCCCACCTAATATCAGGACTCCCAAATGAAACATACGTTCCCTTTAAATAAAGTTCACAATATCCACTGAATTCACGGAAACGCATATACTCATTGGCATAGTGTAATAATTCACACGGGTACATCTATATAATTCACGGATTTAACAAATTCCAAATTCTCTGATGGAAGAAAAAAAAATTTCTTACGAAGTAAGGGATAACAACATGCTAAAGAGAACACGAGTATACTAGCAGAAATGAAATTAATGCAACAGTGGTTTGAGAATGAACGTTAGTGTTTTTTACATTTTTTTTTCTGTTGCACCTTATAAGTATTTTCATACTTTAAGTTGCTCTTAAACTATGAAATTATTTAAAAAAAAATTTAACTAGAATCAGATAGATCTGTAATCAATGAAATTTTTTATAAGTATATTATTATCTATGAATATAATATATTATTTTATAACAGTCATTAGTAACCTTAGTTTGTGATATTTTTGACATAGTTCAAATTTATCATGGGCCTTAACGAAATTTTAAATAGAGAAAATCAGATATTATATGTAAGGTACTCCATAATAATAATAATTTAATCTTGATAATAACTTCAATTTTATAATGCATTTTTATTCGAGTGACTGCAAAGTCCATTTGCAACAGACATCGTAGGAAGATCAACTATAGCTTCTCAAAAGGTAAGAGTACTTAGAAAGCAGGAAACAAGATTGAACAAAGAAGTGCACTTCCAGTCAACATAATTTTACTCCACGAATATGTAACTAGCTACTACTATTTTCTGTGGTTCTTTCGAAGGAAAACCAATCAATAAACAGTAACATTGAGAAAAATTACCTTTAGTTATCCCAAAAAGGTCACTATGAAAAGAGCTTTCTGAAATTGTGTACCCAAACTAAATTTTGACTTTTTTGCTTTCAGAAGTCAGAAAGCAACTTCTGGATGTGTATCTAAACAGCTTATAAGAGTTTTAGATATCTATATTGAGGAATCACAAAATCTGAGACGAAGAGAATTTTGCGATTTCTATCTATCTCGTTCTTGATCGGAGATTGATAAAAACCTCGATGATCAATAAGAACAAGATCAGGATACACGAATTCACGAATCCCTAAGTAAAGTCTTTAAGTCGTAAACCTAGTTATGTTTCTCAGAGGAAACCTAGGTTAATAGAGGACGACTATAGCAAGCAACTAGGACACATAAGTGTGAGGGATCGAAATTCCCATTTGTTTGAGTCTCTCAATCTATTGATTTTCAAGACTATACGTAGCTTCTAATTCAAGCTAATATTACTTGAGATTCAATCAAGCACTTTCTCAATTTAGATGAATTCATTATTAGGAATTCATATAAGCATGCGAGAAGTGTGTCTTGAAATTATACAGATGAATATACAGTATACACTATTGTCCAGGGTAATGGAACCGTGTACAATGATAGCCCATGGAAAATACTCCTAAGAACTTATAAGCATAATTTTGTTCATCAACACCCAGGACTTAAACCATAATCACAATCACAAAGTGGTTTAGTGAACAAAATTGTATTTGAAGTGTTATTGAGAGTTTTAGCATCTGCTTAATTCGATATTGTGTAAGTCTAGGTAGTTTTGCGTAGGTTTAAAAATATGTCATAGTTTTATTATGTGTGGGTATATGGATTACCTTTAAGTAACTTAGAATATTTTTCTCGAATTTTTTATGCTGCATTTGTATATGTGAAACCTATTAAAGCAAACTAACGAATTACCGGATTTTTTATATATTCTACGTAGCTGACCGAATTGACATTTTACTTAGTCGATTAATACGTATATTTTCGCCAGTCGAAATTTCTATCGCACACCTACTTTCTAACTAGGTCTCGAAGACCCCTTGAGTGATGGGAAATCATCCAAGGATTTTCTGTGAAGATAAAATAGAATCTATTCATCATCTTTTGTTTGACTGTTGTTATGCTAAATCAATATGGATGCGACCACCTTTTTCTGGTGAAGGTCCATGTAATACTGTAAGAAATCCTTTCATTGATTATTTTAATTGGTGGCAATCACAGAGAGACAAGGTAATAGAAATTAATGCTACAAAATGTTAGTTTATCTGGAAAGAGAGGTATAACAGGATTTTTGAGGAAAAAATTGCTTCTTCTTTACAAACATCTATCATGATTCAGAGACACTTAAACTATTGGAGTTGTAATGAAATAAATTTGATAACATCTACTGCTTGGCCTCCTATAAAACAAACTCATAATGTTCCTTGGAAATGCCCTGAACATCATTCCTTTAAATTGAATTATGATGCTTCTTGGATTTCAGAGACAGTTTTTGTTGGTTTTCGATTAATTCTGAGAGATGATATAGGTAATGGATGAGCAGCTAAGTCGGGAATATTCCTTGCTGCAAGTGCAGAAAAAGCAGGGAGTTAAGTGGCCCAAAGATGCAGATTTGGCACATTTCTGGATGGAAGGAGACTGTAAAAGAATTGTGGGTTTTATCAAAGGCAGAGCAACAATGATGGATTGGAGGAATCATACTATAGTCAAGAAGGCAGTGCAAACCTTAGCTGAATGTAACAACTTTTAAGGGTTCAAGTTTGTTTGCAGATCAGGCAATTCTGCGGCAGACAAGCTAGTGGTGGAGGCAATAAAATATTGAATTTTCTACAGCTACGAGTAAGATTTACCAGCCTTTCAATATGTTTAATAATTTAGATAAGTTAAGTAATCATAAAAAAGGTAATAATAATACCAATAGGTTGTTGTCTCAAACTCACAACAGGGAATGTCCTGTACCGATAGCATGACAAAAATCTGTCTGTTTTTTTTCGTTTGGTTTTCTTCGTTGCAGTACAAAAAAAAATCAGCAGGATTTGAATAATGGGCAACTTTTAGATTAGGCCTAACTAGTTTTTCACCCGTGCATTTTCTTACATAAAAATTGATATGAACGGTGATTGTATCGAGGACTTTTGAGCTGGTTTCATTGATGATTCAATCCACAAAAATTGTATATATTGTGCAAATTACCACTCTACAATAACATATCTGGTTGAAAAAATTGGAACATATTGGAACTGAAACATCTACAAAAAGAAAAACAAACATCTAAGAAAGTAAAGTGCAGTTCCTAAAAATCTACCAAAATAATTAATAAACTATAGTTCCTTAAAAAAAACGACTTAAGCACCAAATTTGAATCAAATAACCATAAACTTATATTCATCATTCTCATGCGTTCGTGTCAATGCTTCGAGAATAATACGGCCTATAAATCTAGGGTTGTCACGAATGTGTTGACGCACAATTGTTTTGGCATATCCATCTAGTCAATCATTCTTTCTTAGCATAGTAATTTTTTATTTGGATGGTCTATTAGTTTTATTTGAAACGTCAAGGTCCATCGGAAATGAGTCCAAGCTTATAGCTCAATGGTTTCCTATCAACTCCAATAAGGAGGAATTCAGGGTCATATATCCTCCATAAAGGTTTGTATTAGTATAGTTGTATAGTTAGGTTTGGCTGGTTGGGTCTGGCAGAGGGGCCAGTTAGACTGGGTGGGTTTGGTAGGGGCCTGGGTAAGGCTTTCACGTGTAAAAAGAAGAGGTTTATATGATTTTCATTCTTATTGAAAGTTGGGGGGTGAGCAATGGGTAGTTGGATGCGAATTTGGTACCACCCGTGTCCAATCCAATAAAGTGACGGATATTAGAAATGCACTCACCTTCGGTCCATTACCCAACGAGTGAACGGATGAACTGGGTGGATAGTGGATTAGCGGGTTTCAAAACATTATTATAAAAGACTAATATTAATATGTGTACAGTAAACATCGATAAAAAAAGATTCGTGATTATGCATATTGAGTCCATAGTATCCTCAATTTTGTCCCTATGATCCTGATTATTTCTCTGGCGGATCTAGATGTAAATACCTTGCTCATGCTCTGACTTATCCTTCATATTTTTGTATAACTCCAAAACTTTCCTCGGCTAAATTGGGTGTCCAACGGATGAGTGATATATCACCCACCTCCAACCATAAAAAAGACTGGTTTCAGTAATTCACCCGCACCCAATCCGTGGAGAAACGGATTGGGTATCCTTCCGCTAAAATGCGGATTGATTTGGATAAAATCCATGGATGTGGGTGTTTTTGCTCACCCCTATCCAAAGCTCTTGATCTCAAGTAGAATCTGGCATTATATAAGCCATGTTTCGAACACCGGTCCATGTGCATCGCAAAGCCAATTTTAACCGGATATTGACATCTAGTAAGTGGTATTACATATCCCTTAATTTCATCATATGTCGCTCTATTACTACTTCCTCTCGGACCGCATCTCTAGTCAGTACTTTTGCAACAATTTGTTCTAGTAGGTGCTTTATTATTAACCTTATGGGCAGCAAACTCAAGAGAATAATAACAAGTCCAACTTTCAATTTTAGTTCATGATGCGACATCTACGTAATTTCAATCTTGTTTAGAAATTCTCCAGGATATAATTACACTGCTTTAGTGTAATTCTCAGTACCAACAAATATATAATCTCTACTTAGGTTCACGTTTTTCTTCTGGAAACAGGGACACCATGCACTTATTTATTTCATTAAATTTGTCATCTCTAAGGGCTATAATAGCCATATGAGCGACGTACTGCTTTTTGAACTTATTTATTACGAAATCTTCATATGATATTGCGATTACTGCATTGAAAAACTCATTCTCTGTAAATAGAAATAAATAGTTCTTTGTCCGAGTAGTTTAACTCACACATAGTCCACAACAAATACATTTTCAATAAGTAAAAGAATAAAATAGCTTAAGCCAGACATGTAATCATTTGCCATGCCAAAAAAATAAACTACATTTAATTTAAAAATTTACACAAACCAAACCTGGACTTAAATTTATTTTCCGGCTCTTCTCCACTATCTCATTTTTACGCCTTTGGCGGTTTATCCTAGCTTGCTCTGGCTCCACAGTTGGGCGTGCTGGCACTGTTTTCGGCTGTAAACTTCTTATAGGTACCAAAAATCAATCCAAATAAAAATAAAATAACGAACAAGGGATGGGATGCTATCGAATTTTGATATACATATACATGCACCTGCATTTGAACTCAGGAGGACTTTACATCTTATCTTGTTTATTCTCTCAAGTATCTCGCCCTTACGCATGCTTGCATATATGCACAAAAAAAAAACATTCCCATAAACCTGAAAGTTCTAAAGCATGCATGATGTCAGACTAAGCACATACAAGCACAAAAATACCACACCCAAAAAGATGAGAAACTTCGAATATTGTGAAATCGCTAGAGGCAATAAAACCTGAATATTGTGAAATCGCTAGTGTATGCTATCATTCACTTAGTCCTTAGATTCTTTCCAGGTCATATGGATTTGGGGATTAAATTCTCATCTGGTTTGATCGGGACTTCCATTTCCAATTAATATCTATTTTGCATATATAAAATATTATCTATCATCTATGGCCTTTAACAGGTTTTTCTTCTAAATAAATAAAGTTTCTCAACCATGCTCTATAATTACCATTCCCACTGTACCGAATCTATATGATACTCATGGGGCTAATTTATTTTATTCAGAATTCAATATCGAAAAACAGTCTGGTATTGCGATACATATGTATTGTTAGAGCATTGCTCGGTCAAAATCGCATGCGTTGTTATCTCAAGCATGTTTGTCAATGTTAGTGATCAAAACTATAAGTCCTGATTTCTAGTGTATTAAGATAACTCTCGGACTAGGATAAAAAGTGTAGTTGAGCTCAAGGACTTCATGGCGATTCATCATACAAGTAGAAGAACTACTCAAGGAACCGGTGGAACTTCTCGACAAAAAGGTATGTGAAGACTTGAACTTATCTATCACTCAAAAGTCTATCTACTCTATCTCCTACTCTTTGAGACAAGAAGTCGTATGTTATATATATAGACTTGGATTATACACATTTGGTATTTCGATCCGAGTATACCTCGCCTATCTATATCTCGAAATATGTGTTGGTAAACTTTTCGCTTCGATCAAGTTTATCTTTACCATGTGACAAAAGTCATGATATGTTTCAATCATATTGAAAATTGCTTTGACGAGAAATGGTGTAACAACTGTATAACGACCTCTAAGAATGTTTCAATGACTGAAATGAGAGTTTAGATTACATAACCAATGGTGGACATAAGAATTGTTGTGGAACCACATTTATGTATAAGTCATATTCCTTGAACCAAAGTTTGCGAACTTCGTTGATCAAGAGAACCGGAAGAATGGCGTGACCAAGTCCGCGAACTGTCGAAAATCTCAAACCCGAGAATTTCTGCTGGAGTTGACAAACTACTTGCGTGAAGCTAAGTCCGTGAACTCATTCCGCGAACCCGCGAAGTTCTCATACCCGAGAATTTCTGCTGGAGTTTGTAAACTCTGCCCGGTAACTTAAGTCTGCGAACTTGAGAAGGTTATATATCTGAAGATGATTTCTGAACTTAAACTTAAAAAGACTAACAATGCAGTTTGCAAACCGTGGCTATAAAAGTTCATGAACCGATTCAAGTGAATCAAATCATCTTTGCTTCAATTGTGTCTTGTGTAGTACATAAGATTTCCTTGTAATTGAACCACTCTCTAACTAGTTCATTTGAACTAGTTATGGTGAAGAAGAATATGGTTGATATGAAATGCTCATATGGCTAACCTTTTGGTTAATTATTGTTGAACCAACAAGTGCATACGTTTGGGTACGGTTAACAAACCTAGAAGCGTGCATTGTCAAGTGTGTGTAACAAGCTAAGTTTTCGATCTAACGGTTGAGAAATATTAGCTTGAATCTAAATCAGGTTTTCATCTAACGGTGAATATTGAATGCTTTGTTACTAAGATAAACATTGATTGCAAACCCTGATTTGAAAGACTATATAAAGGAGACATCTAGTATTGTGCAAAACTAATACCCACACCTTACATGTGATACTAGTTTGCATGCTAGAGTCGATTCTCCTTTAACCTTTGGTTTTCTTCTTCTAAAACCATGTTAACGACTTAAAGACTTCACTGGGATTGTGAAGCCAGATCGATACTATTTTTATCGTAGTTGTGTGATCTATTCTTGCATCTTCTATCATACGAGTATAATCAGATTGATTGGCTTGAGATTGATATCTCCGATAGGCAAGATATAAAAAGTAATCACAAACATCTTCGTCACATTGTTTGTGATTCCGCAATATCTTGTTTCACTACCATACGATTAAGATTGTTGTGAGTTGATTGATAACTCTAGGTTGTTCTTCGGGAATATAAGACCGGATTATAAATTGGTTCCTGTTCACCTTGATTATTATCAAAAGACGGAACAAAACCTTTAGGGTTTATCTGTGGGAGACAGATTGATCCTTTGATAAACTTGACTGTGTGAGACAAATTTGTGTATTGTCAAAGCCTGCGATTTTGGGTCGTAGCAACTCTTAGTTGTGGGTAATATCAGCTAAGGGAATCAAGTGCGTAGTATCCTGCTGGGATCAGAGGCGTAGGAGCATAACTGTACCTTGGATCAGTGGGAGATTGATTGGGGTTCAACTACAATCCAGTCCGAAGTTAGCTTGGAGAAGGCTAGTGTCTGTAGAGGCTTAATACAGTGTGTGTTCAATCTGGACTAGGTCCCGGGGTTTTTCTGCATTTGCGGTTTCCTCGTTAACAAAATTCCTGGTGTCTATGTTATTTATATTTCCGCATTATATTTGTTTATATAATTGAAATAATACAGGTTATGCGTTTGAATCAATCAATTGGAAATCCAACCTTCGGTTGTTGATTGATATTGATTGATCCTTGGATATTGGTCTTTGGTACCATCCAAGTTATTCCTTGTGTTTGATCAAAGACTCGCTGATTTCAATTAGCTTGAGTAAATCAAAACAAGAGAGAGATATTAACTCCTTGAGATACTTTTACCTAGATTGAGTCTGACTGTCTAGTTGATTCTCTAGAAAGTATTTCGGAGTTAGTCCATACAGATTGTTAAGCGAAATATTGGGTGGTGTGGTTAGCCCCCCGCTTTTTCAATTGGTATCAGAGCAGGCAAACACGTTCAAGACCTTACAAGTATGTGTTTGTAGCGATCTGACTCTATGGACAGAGGTGCTACCTCTATTAACGTACCACCAGTCTTTGATGGCTCAAACTACATATGGTGGAAAATTGTTATGCGTACTTTTCTTCAATCGCGTGATTTCCAATCATGAGTTTATATTGTTAATGGCTATGAGGTTCCCGTTGTTATAGTTGAAAATGATACCATGCCTAAAAATATTGGTACATATACTGTTGTTGAGTCACTTGCCGCAAAGCAGAACTCCGGCCGTTTGAATGCAATCATGCACGCCATTACCCCAGATCTTCGACATTATGTGGCTTCATGATCCACGTCTAAAGATGCTTGGGATACTTTAGAAACTGTATTTGAAGGTAACTCCAGCGAAAGGAATCTAGGTTTCAAAACCTTAACTCCGAATGGGGAAACCTTCATATGGCAGAAGAAGATTCATTTGATGAATTTTATCACAAAATGTCTGAAATTGTTAATGCATCTTGTGCATTGGGTAGGACTGTTCCTGAAACGGAAATTGTGATGAAGATTCTCAGATCGCTGCCATCTAAATACGAATCTAAAAAACACGCCATCGTTGAGGGAAATAACCTTGATACTCTTTCGCGAAATACGCTTGTCGGGAAGCTTAAAATTTTCGATCGCGAACTTAAGTCAAGAGATAAACATCACTTGTCTAGTAATCATGTTACTATTCCTGATGAAAAATCTCACCGTTCTAAATTGATTGATAAGAAAAATGAGAATTGCTTTATTTCTACGTTGTCTCGGTTTATACAACATCTTAAGAAAATTCTTAGACAAAGTAAAAGAAAGTCTCAAAAAGAATTTCGATCAATCAAAAAGGAAGATAAGAAAAACTGTACTAGCGAAACTGGTCTCGTGTGTTGTAAAAGTATTTAAACTTCCAATGGTCTAGATAATGAGGTGAATAAGATAACTAAAGCATGGATGAGTGCTCTTGTTTATTGTCCTGGGTATGAAATCTGTGATTGTTCTCTTAATCTCTTTGCTGAAAATCACAATCGTGATTCTTATACGACATGTCGAATAACTCCGACTGTGTCTCATAAGTGGTTTCAGCAAATGTCACCTGGTTATGTATCATTCTCCAGTCATCTTGACAACAAGAGTGATACAGGAAAACACAAGATGCTACCAAAACCATCGGTTTCCATGTGTAAAAATCAGGATCATCTTGGCACGAATGATCAAAATCAGTCCTGCTCTGCTAAACGCTGTGTGTAGAAGAAGAAAAAGAATATCCTGTGAAATCCCTTTTCCCTCAAAAAGTGATTTCTAGAACGGTGCAGTATTTGCGCAAATCAACAATCAAGTTCTTTAAAACTGTTATTAAAAGGGAAAACAATGATGTGCATAACTTTTCTTCCCTAAAGAATAAGCAAAAACCTGGATTAAGAAGTTCTTCCTCCCCTCACGAAATATATCCCAGTCCTATATTGGATTGGAATGATTATGAGATTTAATCTTGTTGTTCATGATTCATTAATCTATCCTTCTTAGGCAAGAATCATGATTTTCGAGAGGGTTGTGTTGGAATGTGTCTGTTAATTCGGTTTTTGTTTATTCTCCTGTTTTACCTTTATTGTTCATGTACGGTTTCTGACTCTTTAAAAGTCTTTTTCTGGAGATAACAAAATTCTGTTAGGGTTTGGTAAAAGGTCACTTTTGGAAAATTCTTCATCTTCATTCCTTTAAAATGAAGTTTCTCCTCTTCTAGATGATCATTTCATTTATCTTCTCTATCATGTCCTCCTCTAGTCTTTCAAGCAAATAAAGTCATGTATGGACTGTTTTGTTTCCCTCTAAGAAGATTCATTTTGATTCCTCTGACAATGGGATGTGTTATGACAAGCGTATCTCCTCTTCTGATGAGAATTGTTTTGTCTCACAGTTTGATAAGCTCTCGTTAACCATGAATCTTGTCTTGGAACAAGTACGTCCCCTGAAAAGTGAACTCAAAGCCTCTTCCAAAAGACTTGCAGAAAAGATGGATAGTCTTGAATCTAGGATTGATCTAATCGAAGATGAGATTGATGAATACAGGGAATATGAGAAGAATGTTCAAAGTAAGTTAAATACTTCATAGAGGTTTAGTTGGCTAGTATGTCTTCTTTTTGGTTTAGTTGGAAGAATAACTAGTGCTTTGAATAACAATGAGTGTGACTACACAACTATTATTTTTTATCTTCTTTTTTTAGGTTTATTGGTTTAAATTCTAAAAACTTTTTGGAGGATGATGTTTTGCAGTATTTAATCTTTATGATTTGTTATATTGCAATTTGTTATGGGATATTGGTGTTTACGTCCGTGAACTATGTTTGTCCCATACTTTGTCAAAAGTAAAAATTGTTCGTGATCGGTATTCACGTACTAGTAAAAGAATGAATGGACTTTTGACAAATACAAAAGTTAAGCCTATATTGTCAAACATTTGATGGAAGATAGGTTAAAATCTTTTGTTTTCAAGGATTATGTCTATTAATCGTCATTATGCAAATAGTGATTGAATATAGAACGAATCCTTGTGTATTCCGCAGTATTTGATCATCCCTGATCCATATTTTATGTATTACTGCGAGGCTCCATAATGCATCTTATGTTTATCACTATACAACCAAGTTGATTTATTAGCTTAGTTGGTCTTCCGTGATATATGTTATGTCGAGCATATTGAACTAAATTAATCATCTTGTTTGGTTATATATTTATTGCTCCGTAAGTTTTCTTATGTCGAGCAAACCAAATGACAATTAAATTGATTACTTTTGTGGTTAGTTTGGTTGTGTATTTGAATTAGATTAATTATGGGTTCTCTTGTAATTAATCTAGTTGAGTTTTTTTCGTGTCTCCATAAGTTCTCTTATGTTGAGCATAATCAATTGAATTGATCACCTCTTGTGTTTAATTTGATTGTGTATTCCGATTAAATTAATCATGGGTTTACTTGTGATTAATTTGATTGAGTTTTTTGGATATAGAAAATCGTTCTCATGATTTTTGGTGTCCAGTAAAATCCTTCTTTTCTTTTGAAATTAAGGTCGCTCTTGTTGTTCTTTCGGGAATGACATCAAATGGGCAAGAGTTATTTTGAACTTGTGCTTAATGGTCATATCTCGAGGGGTGTGCGGATGTGGAATTAGAGGGGTTATCTTTGTAGATGGGGAAAAAAGATTTGCTGGCTTTACGGAATTGAGGAGACGACCGTGCGGAGGAGACTCCTTGAAATGAGTAAATGCTCAACCTCACACGGATGCACTGCAAGAAGGGAGTGCTTTAAGTTTGAGAGATCAATCTGTAAGACTCCGGCCTAAACCAAGACAATGGTCGTTCCAGAGTCAATTCGGTCACAAGAGAGGATGGGTCGATCTGTAGGAGGGAAGCTGAGAAATGCGTGAGATCAATGGTGATCAAAGATTGTAGGTGTATTGGGTATTCTGCGTGAAAAAATAAAATAAGTTCTGATTGATTGAATTTTCTCTGTTGAGAGTAATTGCTCAGACGTTGAGCTGTTAATCTCTTGTTGTCTTCTTGACGAGAGATTGTCTTGTCCCCTCAATCATGATTCAGAGACTTATTTATATTGCCATAATTGTAAACACCTTGATCCCATGAAGTGTGACAGTTGCTGGAGTCAAAGAGTGGGTAAGTGGGAAATCGTGTCAAAACCAGTTGCTCATCGTACGGAGACTTGGTTAATTTTCCACCCACTACTTTGCTAACTCCTTCAACTGATTGCACGACTTTCTCACATTCTCATCGTGTGTATGAACACACGTGCCGTAGACCGCCAGACCAAAACCCTAGTTAATATCCCCCCATGTGACACGATTGATGTCTCGTGGTTTTAGTTAGTCAGTTGCTGACTTCATGGGACGATGAGTCCATGTATTGCTGTGTTGAACGTGATTAACAAATGTTGTGAGACTCATGAATTGAACGTGTCATCATTGAGACAGAGGTATAATTCTCGAATAAATGTTGATAGCTAAAGTGAACAAATATTGTTCATTTAATGAATCGTTGAATATTGATGGTTGAACCAATATTCCTTGATGCGAGAAAATATTGCTCATCTGAGCAAATGTTGCTCGTTTGATGAATTATTGAATATTGGTGGTTGAACCAATATTCCTCAATCTGAGCAAATATTGCTCGTTTGAGCGAATGTTGCTCATTTGATGATTTATTGGTAGCAGGACCAAATAAATGTTAATTTAAAGTACTGGCGACCGAACCAAGTATAATTAATTAGAGTGTTAACCATGGGATCAACATAAAATTTAGTGTTTGAATCTGGAATTATGAACCTCAGATTCAATACCCTAATTTTGATCAATTGTTGAATTGATGATTTATTGAAAACCGTTCATGATATGAAGGAGAGACCGGCTACATGGGATGATGAATCGAATGTGTAGCTCCCAGATGCTCAAGTGAGCAAAATACCAAAGTCTCCTGAAGACCAATTGGTGAAAAGATGATTAAATGTTGGTTTCATTATTTATTAAAATAATGCTCATGTGAGTGTTAGGTAGTAAAACCTGATTATGGAGAGATGAGGGACCAACCAAGGGGGCATGAGACCGTCCCTTGGTGATCATGGGACCAGCTGATGGTCGTTTGAGCAAACTCCAAGTTGTTTGAGAAGAGTTTGGACCCAATATGAGCAATTGAGAAAATTGGGTCAAAATTATTAAAACATGTGGGACCGGATATTTGCAAACCTTAGGGCCAATCTTGGTCAGTCAAGGGGACATGCCCGCGTCACCATAATGTTCGTGTCTCAGTCCTGAGAATTTCGATATTTTCCGATGCGCGTTTGAGCAACATTTTGAGAAAATATGAAGTATTCAGGGTTTTGCTGAAACTGCGGAACCTTCATGAGATGATGAAAAATAATTAATAAAATAGGGGATTTGCAAGGTGTGGGACCGGCCACGGCTAGGGCATGACCTGCCAGCTAGCAAGATCGGTCCCGCAGCACCTTTCCTAATTTTATGTATTTTCCCTGATATGAGGGAAATATCATGAAACTGGGGATTTTCATGAAGTTAAGGAATTTCCATGAAATTACGGAAATAATAATAATAAAATAGGGAGTCATGAAGTGTGGGACCGGCTATGGCCAAGGCATGGCCGGCCGGCCAAAGAGCCCGTCCCAAGGCACTTTTCCCAATTTTATTATATTTTCATGATTTTAGGGAAATATCATAAAATCAAGAGGTTTGTTGAAACCAAGGAGTTTGTTGAAATCAGGGAGTTTCCATGAGATGAGGAAAAAATAAAAAATAATAATAATAAAATAAGGGGCGTGTGGGACCGGCTAGGGCCCGGTCCCACGAGTTTCCCTAATTTTACATTATTTTCATGACTTGAGGGAAATTTCATGAATTCAAGGAATTTTCATGGGATGAGGGAAATAATAATAAAATAATAAGGAGTCATGAGGTGTGGGACCGGCCACGGCTAGGGCATGGCCGACCGGCTAGTGAGTCCGGTCCCACGATATCTTTCCTAATTTATTATTATTTCTTTGATACGAGGAAACACCATGAGACTGGGGAGTTTCTTTGAGACGAAGGAGATTTGCTCAAATGAAGGGATTTTCATGAGATCAGGGAAAATAATAAAAATATGATAAAATAGAAAATTGGGCGTGGGACTGGCCACTGCACGACCGGCCGGTGGGCCCAGTCTCCCAGCGCCTCGATTAATATTTTATTATTTATTATTTTCTTCCTATTCTGCATAGGTTCATCGTTCCTTCGTGTTTTGGAATGCTCATTTGTGCATTCAGGTGCTCGTTTGTGAATTATTGTTGAATACACTTGCAACATTTTGTTCGGAGCTTACTCGAGAGCTTCTCAGATTCCCGTACGTCAAATATTTATCGCTAACCCGCGGAATTCTACTGGGAAGAAACACAAATTGAAGTGACGAAATATTACGAAGAATCGTAGAATATTGCTGAATATTCAGTTAACGATTAGAGATAATTAATTGATGGCTCTATACTAGCAGGCATGCTGTCTAGGAGCATTAATTATCTAAGAATTGAAAAATATGAGCTTGTTAAAACATCATATCTCTTTTATATAATCAGGGAAAACATTGTTGCATCCGGAAGACGTTATTGCTCTATACTAGCAGGAAAGCTGTCTAGGAGCCGTCCAACCATAATGATTTTATACACATGTCTTTTATATAGTCAGAGAAAACCTTGTTACATCATGAAGACGTTATCGCTTTATACTAGCAGGAAAGTTGTCTAGGAGTCGTCCAATCGTTCGATTCTATATAAAAGTAATTACTGAAATTGCTCAGTATTCATGAGATGTGTCGTTGCCTCAGCTGAGAGACTACACATCTACATATACTCTGAGAGATAGTATTCTCAGTCATAGATTTCATGGCACGAGCTTTCATGCTTCAATGAGAGACATGAGCCTCAATACTCATCCGATTGCTAGATCAGGAATTATGAACCTTGGATTCAAAACCCTAATTTTGATCAATTGCTGAATTGATTATTAATTGATGATTTATTGAAAACCGTTCATGATATGAAGGAGGGACCGGCTACATGGGATGATGAATCGAATGTGTAGCTCCCAGATGCTCAAGTGAGCAAAATACCAAAGTCTCCTGAAGAGCAGTTGGTGAAAAGATGATCAAATGCTGGTTTCATCATTTATTAAAATAATGCTCATGTGAGCGTTAGGTAGTAAAACCTGATTATAGAGAGATGAGGGACCAACCAAGGGGGAATGAGACCGTCCCTTGGTGATACTGGGACCAACTGATGGTCGTTTGAGCAAACTCCAAGTTGTTTGAGAAGAGTTTGGACCCAATATGAGCAATTGAGCAAATTGGGTCAAAATTATTAAAACATGTGGGACCGGCTATTTGAAAACCTTAGGGCCAGCCTTGGTCGGTCAACGAGACATGCCCCCGTCACCATAATGTCCGTGTCTCAGTCCTGAGAATTTCGATATTTTCCGATGCGCGTTTGAGCAACATTTTGAGAAAATATGAAGGATTCAGGGTTATGCTGAAACTGGGGAACCTTCATGAGATGATGAAAAATAATTATTAAAATAGGGGATTTGCAAGGTGTAGGACCGGCCACGGCTAGGGCATGATCGGCCAGCTAGCAAGCTCGGTTCCGCAGCACCTTCCCCAATTTTATGTAATTTTATGTATTTTCCCTGATGTGAGGGAAATATCACGAAACTGAGGAATTTCATGAAGTTAAGGAATTTCCATGAGATTACGCAAATAATAATAATAAAATAGGGAGTCATGAAGTGTGGGACCGGCTATGGCCAAGGCATGGCAGGCCGGCCAAAGGGCCCGTCCCAAGGCACTTTTCCCAATTTTATTATATTTTTCATGATTTTAGGGAAATATCATAAAATCAAGAGGTTTGTTGAAACCAAGGAGTTTGTTCAAATCGGGGAGTTTCCATGAGATGAAGGAAACATAAAAAATAATAATAATAAAACAAGGGGCGTGTGGGACCGGCTAGGGATGACCGGCCGGCTAGGGCCCGGTCCCATGAGTTTCCCTAATTTTACATTATTTTCATGACTTGAGGGAAATTTCATGAATTCAAGGAATTTTCATGGGATGAGGGAAATAATAATAAAATAATAAGGAGTCATGAGGTGTGGGACCGGCCACAGCTAGGGCATGGCCGGCCGGCTAGTGATTCCGGTCCCACGATATCTTTCCAAATTTATTATTATTTCTTTGATACGAAGAAACACCATGAGACTGGGGAGTTTCCTTGAGACGAAGGAGATTTACTCAAATGAAGGGATTTTCATGAGATCAGGGAAAATAATAAAAATATGATAAAATATAAAATTGGGCATGGGACTGGCCACGGCACGACCGGCCATCCGGTGGGCCCAGTCTTCCAGCGCCTCGATTAATATTTTATTATTTATTATTTTCTTCCTATTTTGCATAGGTTCGTCGTTCTTTCATGTTTTGGAATGCTCGTTTGTGCATCCAGGTGCTCGTTTGTGCATTATTGCTGAGTACACTTGCACCATTTTGGTCGGGGCTTACTCGAGAGCTTCTCAAATGCCCGTCCGTCCAATATTTATCACCAATCCGCGGAATTCTGCTGGGAAGAACCACAAATTGAAGTGACGAAATATTACGAAGAATCGTAGAATATTGCTGAATATTCAGTTAACGATTAGAGATAATTAATTGATGACTCTATACTAGAATACATGTTGTCTAGGAGCATTAATTATCTGAGAATTGAGAAATATGAGCTTGTTGATACGTCATATATCTTTTATATAGTCAGGGAAAACCTTGTTGCATCCTGAAGACGTTATTGCTCTATACTAGCAGGCAATCTGTCTAGGAGCCGTCCAATCATAATGATTTTATATACATGTCTTTTATATAGTCAGGGAAAACCTCGTTACATCCTGAAGACGTTATCACTCTATACTAGCAGGCAAGCTGTCTAGGAGCCGTCCAAGCGTTTGATTCTATATAAAAGTAATTACTGAAATTGCTCAATATTCATGAGATGTGTCGTTGCCTCAGCTGAGATACTACACATCTACATATACTCTGAGAGACAATATTCTCAGTCAGAGATTTCATGGCACGAGCTTTCATGCTTCAATGAGAGACATGAGCCTCAATACTCATCAGATTGTTGGATCAGGAGCATGTATAATTATGGTTTTACGATTTTAACCTTTGTTGAAAATCCACCATCTACATTAAGTCCCCTGCTTAGTGAGGGACAGTCATGTTTCTCAGTCAGCACCGAATGGTGATTTTCCAGTTATGAACGAAATAAGTAATTGAACTTAGTCATAAGATAAGATGTTACCGAATTTTTTATCGCACGAGCGGACCACGGCTTGAACGAAGATCTCAGTAGCATGATAGAGCATCGAGCACAAGTTGGTGTAGCACTGCTCATTTGGTGATCGAACCTTAGTTGATTTAGGATTCATGGGTCTGGGCCCAAGAAAAGAAATCCTTGTTTTAGGAATAGACGCTCGTTCGTTTGTTAGTTTAAGGAACAAAAAAAATAGACCTCTGTCTGATGATATAAAATTTTGTCCATGAGCTTTCACGAAAACCAAAATTTTATTTTTTTAAATATGTGAGATTTCACAAAGTGGAATAAACTCTCGTTCCAAAGGTGGATGCTCGAGAGAATTTTTTTTTTAATATACGTGCGTCTGTTAGTAATAAAATTTTGTTTATGAGCTTTCATGAAAATTCTTATCTTCGAGCTTTCAGAAATCTTTGAAAATATACTATCGCTTCAAAGACAGATGCTCGCGCGAGGGAGCAAATATATATATGTATATGTTATTTTTCAAACTTACGTGAGTTTCACGTTAAATATATATATTTTGTAAAACCAATGTTTTGATTTTGAACAACTGTTGAAAGTAGACAATTATACATGGTGAAATAATGTCTGTATGTGAGTTTTCACAATTGTAGAATGGACGTCTGTCTAGTTTTTGAAAAACCAGTGGATGTTAAAATTCACGTGGGTTGTTCACTATTTTATGAAAATCAAGTCATGATTTTGAATAATGAATTTTGCTCGTCTTTGCAGGTTTGAGGGAACGAGCAAGTTTTCGAAATTCTGACTTTATAATCACTACAACTAGTGAAATTGTAAATAGGTAAGAGTTGGATTGTTACCATTTTGTTACGCGTTTGTTATTGGTATATCCATGACTCCATGTCTTTCTCCTCAGATAGTGGTGACTTCTGGTTACAACCACTCTTCTGGCCCTTCCGGGGAACGCTCCGGAAATATCAAGTCAAAGATGAAGACTTCTGCAGATGTTCATGCCGAGGTGAATCAACCTTTCAGAGATGCTGGAAAGATGATGCATTGTATGTCTCTCGATCATCTGGGAGTCGTCCGTGATGGAATCGACGCTTTCTTAGCCTTAGCGGATGCAGAAGAGAAGCAGGGACGAGATGAGTTATTACTGAGTAGGAAAGCTGAAGATGAAAGGCTTGCAGCTTATCATAAAAACGCCGTCGGCTTCAGAAAATGAGACCAGAGGCTGAAGATGAAGTCTGATCTCGCGCGGAAGGCGTAGACGAATGAAGAATTTCGTCATAATTCGTCATCAGAAAATTCAGAAGTCAGGTCTTCATTGAAAATGTTGTAGAATCTTCGTCCGATGTCGTATTTTCATGATCTAACCATGTTTCTTCATCCTCAAAAAATTTCCAAGCTTAATCAAAGAAGATTTTCAGCTTTTGAGCACGTTTAAGGGCCGAAATTGACGAAACAGTAAACTTCCAAGAGACTTCCAGAAAATTTTCAGCTGGTATGTAGTCCAATGTTTTGGTCACATCTTTTTGCTCGTTTCTCCAATTGCTATGAATTTTGGATATGTTGTAGAGGACATTCATACGAAGAGAATGATATATGACCAATCCCTAGATTATTCACCAATTTTTCCCAGCTCGCTGCTTTGTGCGTGACAATGTAAAGTCATCTCAGGCGAGCTTGTTGTAAAACACTCATGTTGTGTCTTTAGACCATTCGCTTGTGTCTGGAACGGTTGGTGAAGGATTTTAATTTCATTGATTCATTTGATATCAGGACCCCTTGATTGATACATGAGCATGGTGCTTCAAGTGTCATCTTGTTTCTATCAGTCGTAGAAACATCACTTCTGAAACCCTGGTCGCGGGACCATAACTGAGGTTGCTCTCAAGAGGGGGTGATGTAATGACCCTGGTTGCGTGTCCTGGTGGTAGCATTCCTTTTATGATGAATGATATGCACATGAGAGTCTGGTGTCACGGGTCTCGGACTGTGAAACTGATCATCATGATCAGTGGACTGGCAGTCCCCAATATTTTGTTAAATCTCTTCTTTTCGTTTTCTCTTCTTCTGGCAAGACTTGGATAGAAGACCCAGGTAGAAAAATTGATGTAAAGACCTAGGTAGTCGAAGTTTAAGGTACCTTGATGAAGGACTTAGTGAAAAGACCTGGTGGACACCGATCGACTGTGGAAGCAATGAATCTCGTCTAAGAATTGCTGCTTGCATATTGTATGCTCTGGAAGCTGCATGAACTTCATACGACGTCGGAATTTGATGCTTGACCCTAAATTTTGAAGCTAAGAGACTGAGTTATATCATGAGACAAGAATCACTCAACTTGGAGTTGTAGAGGTCAGCCAACGAAGCGTGCACATTTGTAATTTGTAATCCCGTATAAATTTTTCAGATTTCATAGACCTGACAGTAAAAGACATATCTTTCAGCTCGTATATCCGATTGATGCACCCTTTTGGTATATTGTAGAAGAGAATAGACAAACATCTTTCATTCAGGAAGAATTGTCCCATTCCTCACCCATTGGTACGTTTTTCTAAACCCATGGCCTGAAGTGTGTTGTATCTCATTTGTAGAGGTGATGAGAACATCTTATAGAAGACTTGGGATTGTGCCCGCCCATCGTGCAAGCTTCGTAAATACCTTCATGTGAACATATTTCATGTCTACACACCTTGATATGAATCATTAGCGCTTGGAGAAGTCCGCTTCGTAGAGCAATACTTCATAGAATGGTTAATTGATGAAGCCCTGTCATGTGGATGTTGCTCTTGAGACCGTTGTTGATTCTAGATCACGATTGAAATTTCTCCAGAATTTCTTGTTGATGCTGAGACCATGAACGCAGTTCCTCCACATATCCTTGTTGATACCGATACTATGGTTGGAGTTGCTCCAGAAACCGAAAAAGGCTAGAACCATGATTATCGATATAGCCTTTGCTCCTTCATCCAGTGAGATTTTTACATTCACGAACTAGTTGGTGAGTTGAGCACTCCTAAGATGAAGATGATCTAGGAATTCAACCCAAATTCTCCTGAATATGACTTTACTGTGAAGTTGTTGCGTCAGGGAATCGATGTTGTTGTGGCAGATAACAACGACAATCTCCATTCTGGATGTGAGGAGAAAAAGTTCCTTTGTCGTGCAAGTCTTGTGATGTAGAGAGGTTTCGTTGATGAAGTTTCATGGAATCACATCAGATTGCAAATTCCATTAAGATTAAGTCCCCAGTGTATGTTGAAGGAGTTTGTGCCACCCATGGATGAATGATGTTGCATCTACTTCAGAAGTTTTATCATGGGATAATGAAGAATTAGCGATTGTAATTTAGTTACACTTTGATTGCGCTGGTGTTGAATCAGTGTGTCATCGTCGAGATATTTGTGTTGAAGCTAGATGCGCCGTTATAGGAGGAGTAATCTTTGATTGGGAGTACAATTTGAAGGCTTATTATATGATTGAGCGTTGAAGCGTATATTCCTTAAGCATCGAATGTCTTAGGTTTGATCGTTTCGACCCTGAGTATCTTCTGTTGATTCAGCATTCTTGTCGTTGCGGTAGTGGGATTCAACACTTGTGCAGACATCAGAGCTTTCTGATTTTGTGGCACACATGAACACTCCTGCAAGGCTATGGAGAAATGCCCAAATTGTTCTTTGACGTGCTTGACATCATCTCAGTAATGAATGTCTTAGTGAGATGCTCGATTCGGAGAAACATCATATTCAACCACTTGGTAAAATATTTCTGAAGTGATATTACCTACTTATAGAGTCTTGCAATAGCAGAGATGCTAGCAGAATTGAGTCCCCATGCTAGAATAGCATGTGAGTAAATAAATGATATGGACATGGTAGGAATGAGACTTTCTTGAGTGCAGGACCTTTTGATGAATGTCTATGCATCTTTTGCAGGTTCTTGTTTCAACCTCATCAAAGTTCGAAATTCCTCCAAGTGCTCTGATGATGGAACGTCCGCCAAATCTTCTGGATCAGAAATTTCTTCGTTGGAGAGATGTGTAACCAAAGGCGCTTTGTAAGTACCCATATTTTCAGCGTGGATCCACGCTCGTATGAAGGACATGTCATATCCTGGATCTTCCTGATTATGTGAAAGTGAAACTTGGTTTTTATCCAGGTTGAACTTATGTTCACTTTGAGAGTGATGTAGCCATAAGTATTTCAGAACGTTCCTTCAAGGTCTCTGATTGAGATGGAAGCATGAGTATCTTCCCGTCGAGTGATGCATGTGGATCCGATGGTTTTCAGTGGAATGTTTTTAATGATTGTGCCAGCATCGATCAACGTTCTTCCAAATTTTTTTCTTCTGAGATTGACCGTGGTAAGCAGTCACCAGTCGTACATCTCTTGGTCTGTGGCCAGAGGCTCAAGAAGTATTTCCAGAATGGACTTATTGACACAATGTGGTTCAGTGTCGTGAACATGTCTCTCCTTTGTGCCTTCGACAGATAGAGCAATTCACGTTTCGACCAAGGATTGAACTGCTTCTTTGACTGGTTTTTCAGAGAGCGTAAAGGTTCTGACTGGAGAGGATTTTTGTGTGTTCCTGGGATTCTCCATTTCTTCTTTAGTTGGCTCTCTTTTAATGAACGGCAATTTGATCGCACCATCTTGAACCCAGACTTCCAGTAACTCGATCAATCCTTCATGGGAAGAGAGAGGTTTGAGTCTGTCTGATCATTTCCCGTTCGTTGATGCCGGGTCGAGGTTTGTGCATTTCAGGATTGGTTATCTTTTCTTTGCGCCTTCAGAGGATCCTGGGATGTTGGATAAACGCTTGTGTCTCGGCTTTCTTTTCATTTCTTTCAGCAACAACGTTTGTTGAAGGCTGGAGATTGTACTGATTGTTGACTAGGCGTCGGCTGCTTCGAGGTTCCTCGATCTTGAAGACTTTGCTCTTTCCAGTAAAGCAGGTGCAGTAGTCACTGATCGTTTGGATGCTTCATGAAGCTCTGAAAAAGTCTGGAACTGAAGATTTTACAGTAAGGCTCTGTAGACCGGGATCATTCCATTGATGCACAAGTCTACAAGTTGATGCTCTGTGACATTTGGATCATGACAATCCAGGGATTGAACTCTGAACCTTTTAACATAATCATTAGGATGTTCTTTGCTCCTTTGAAACATCCTTCCAAGCTCAGAGAGGGTGATTTTCTCTGAAACGAAGAAATATTTTCTGTAGAAAGCATTAATCATTTCTCCCTAACTGGCGATACTTCCTGGTGCGATGTTGTTGCACCAGACGTATGAGCTGTCTGAGACTTTGAGAATTCCTTCAGACGGACGACATGATTGTGTTCATGCCTAATGATTCTAAGAATCGAGAAACATCTTCTCGATCATTTCCTGTTCCGTTGTAAAGAGTGAACGTTGGAGAAGTGTAGCCTTTCGGGAGAGGATTTCTCAGTGTGGAGGATATATGGAGGTTGAAGACAGTGGACAGATGGTATCTTGTCCTTTCCTTGATCCTCCATGAAGCGTTCCAGGTCCTCACGAATGATGAAGCCTGCTGGTTCCTTTGTTGGTAGGTTATTTGCACCCTTCTTGACTTTATCATCATCTACTACATGGATTGAAGTGACTTCAGGATCAGCAGCCAAATATGTTTCTTTGGCTTTTCCTTTCTCTTGAGTTTTCTCTGACATTTTGTCGGTGAGAGTCTTGAGATAATTTTACAGCTATTTCTGTGTGACAGCCATGTCAAATTGATTCTTAGAAAGATTTTCTTGCACCTTCATGAGATCACTTATGGTAAGCGGATTTTCTCTGACTTTTTCAGGAGACTGGCCGAAGAGGGGATTATTGATGGCGCCAGTACCTCCGTTTCCAGGGGTGATCACTGGAGCACCAGTATTCGGAGGAGTAGTATTGGCAGGTTGCGCCGGAGGAGTGGTATTAGCGGTACCACTAGAGCTTGTAATGTTAGGGTTGGGTGTTGAACCCGAGTTGGTAACTGAACCAGACCTAAGATCGACCATCTTTGTGAGAACGTGAGACTGAAACTGAGAGAATGATCTCCCACTATGGTCGCCAATCTGTAGATGGGGGAAAACGATTTGTGATGTATTTTCGAAGTTGTTGTAGTAATATGACTCGTTCAAGACTTATGAAAACGGATTTTTAGATTATTTTTTTTAATAAATAAAAATAGCGAACTAAATTAAAAAGATGTTGTGAAAATTATGGAGAGAATAGGGATAGGATTCCACCATTGGTTGATATTAGTGATTTAATAAAACAATAATTATGCAACTGAACATTCAAATTGATTCTAATAGTATTGCCTAGACATGTAGATTTCCAAAAGAATAGATGTTAATCCAAATAATAGAATATCAAAACCCTAAAGAAAGCATATTCTATCAAGAGAAAGTACACCTAACTAATAAAAATCATATAAACAATTTTTAGTTCAATGCAAAAATCATAATAGAGTTGTTGTAATTAATTAATAGAAATATATCACTTTTACCGAAACAATGGCTTCCTCCATAGCCCCAAGGATCGGGTTTAGCTCATCATGATGTTGGAAACACGCTCAAAAGTTGATTTCATTGCTCAAAGTAGGTGTACAAATGATGAAATGGAGAAAATGATGAAAATTGGGTGTTTGCAAAGTTTATAATTGTTGCAAAACATTGTTACAAAGAACGATAGAAAAGAACTGATGTTGTTTTAACTCTGCGACCCTCACGTGGCTGTCGTTGTCACTGTTCATAAACGACTGCCTCTGGTGGTCTTTTGTTCTTCGAGTTCTTGGTGCAGCAGAAGAAACAGAGTTTTGAAAACTCTTGATTCACGCCTCCTGAGCTCTCCTCTCGACCCCAAACTCTCTGTCCCCCTTCTCTATGATCTGAGTAATCTATTTATACTCCTCAGCCTCATTTAATCATGCCATAATTCTCAATATTCTTCATTGAACTCGGGCAGTAAAGAAAATATTCTGGGAATATTTTCTTCCCTGATTTAGCTTCTCACGCGTTTCTACGTCTGCAAATCTCCTTATTTATCTTTGTCAAGGTCCAAAGTGTTGCTCGAGTCATCAAACATGAGCAGAACACGTTTAAATTCTCCAAAAACTCATGCAATCCCGTGATATGTTCCTCTCATGCACGTGATGTCCTGTTTTCTTCTCACGGATTTTTCAGCCAAATTTGATCGAAACAAACACCCATACCAGCTCTGTTAGGACATATCACAACTACCCATGAAGTTTCAGCGATTGAGTCGCACAAAAACTCCTGCAAAATCCGATCGAAAAATCTGCCAGTGAATGGAAATATTTCCCCGCCAAAATATTTTTTTGAAATGTTGAAGATGAAGTGCCCCTATCCTTTTCTGGGGTGCGAATAGCATATGGGTGTTGAGGACAAATTTGGGTGCTGAGGATGAATTTGGGATACGCATAACCTTGGGTGTCCCTTAGCCAAATCTGGGTTCCGTATAGCAAATGTCCTCCAGGGGTCCAAATAGCACTTTTTGGGCAACTTTTTCCGCACAAGTGTATTTCTCCAAAAACACCTACACAAACATAAAAACACCATAATAAGTACAAAATCAAGCACTAGCAATAGACACACTGAGGACAATTCAGACACAAAAATGTGTCTATCAAATACCCCCAAACTTATTATTTGCTAGTTCTCGAGCAAATCTAATATAAAAAATAAAAATGACTACACTTAGCACGTGCAACAAGTCGTTAAACCACTAGGTGGCCCTAGTGGCGGAGTGTTGTCTCCGGAGGGTTTACCAGAGGTGTACCCACAAAACCTTTACTCCAGACCCTAGGTATCTACGCAGAACCTTGGAAGGCACTAAAGAATCTCCTTGGTTGGCATACTCTCATTGACTACAGGAGGAAGTACCCTGATGCGAAATTCCAATTGTTGTACACGAGTTTGCACTCAGCATACTTAAATTCATATATAGGTGACAGATCTCTACTCAGATAGTTTCTGTACATCATAACCGGAATCAACCAATCACATGGAAAGATTAAGAAGATGGATAAAGAGATGATTAAAAGTGAACGGTGTTTCCCATATTTGTATGAAGGCCTCTGCTAAGGTGAACCTATCCTAATGGACTGAGATACCGGTCTGACTAATATCAACACAACTGGCATATACAAGGGGACCAGTGGTCGATAAACCTAACTCTAGGTCAACACAACTGGCATATACAAGGGCACCAGTGGTCGACTTTATTGAATTTATTCCGGTTGGTCTAATGGTCTGGTCTTTTTTTTTTCTTTTTTTTTATGTTGGTATCTCAATCACTCTATTCCACCCTAGTAAAGGTAACAACTTGAATCGTTTGCCCCACCAAATCACTTAAAAATAAAAATAGAAGGATTAGGATTCAACGAGATATGGCGAAACTACCATGTTTTTTAAAATTCTAACACCTGAGCTCTGTGCTTTTATGAATAGACTCTTTAGATGTTTCCATCTAATCAGATTGGTTCCTCAACTCCTATAACCAAGACGTTCCCATCCACTTAGATTGGTTAGTGCCAACCTTAATAAGCATAAATTTCTAGGCTCTGGAGTTTATTTGTTGCAGCTAAGAGCTAACAAAAAGTTTCTTCCCCACCCCCAAACTTAAATCTAACATTGTCCTCAATGTTCTAAAGATGAAATGAACAATAAGAAACTGTTACCACTTGATGGATGGAAAAAGAAATAAGGAAGGATATTACCGTAAGCATGAGTACCTCCCAGGAAATGCTAAATTTAAAGTTTTTAGCTAGACATCAAATACCTCAAAAAGGATTGTCACCTTCCAAAGTCATATATCAATAGTCGAAACAATTGTGGGTCCATAATACCAAATAGAGATGACACCAGTATGAGACAACTGCACTGATTCAGAAAAATGAAAAGAAGGAGCACGTCCTCATTTAAGGTTTATGTCAAGACAATTGGGTTTATCTGCGGCGCGTAATTGAACTTCATATGTGTGTCTCGATAAATAGATTCATCCGAAAAACGGGTCTCTAATACCTGGGTTACCTCCTGGACAGTATCAGAAGGATTGGGTTGCGGATTCTGAAAAGACTCAAGTAATATCTCAGATGTACAAGGCTCGAGTCCCAAGTTAGGGACTCTAATTAGGGATACGATAAAATCACAAGAACCATCACTACCCCCGAACTTAGGGTTCACAAACAAACCTCTAACTATTTCTTGAATTTCCGGATCTTCAGAGTCCTTAGAATACTCAAGAGATTCTTCTAGTTCTCTACCCCCAAACTTAGGGTCATCATTATCCTCAGAAAAACCTAAAACTATTGCCTGAATTTCTGGGTCCATAGAGTCTTTAAAATACTCAAGAGCTTCTTCTAAAGATTGATCACATATCTGATCTAAGAGAATGGTTTCCTCAAAATCATCTAAAGAATCTACCAGCAAAGTGTCAAGCCAATTATCCTGAACCAAATCCTGAACTAAAGTGCTAATCATATTCACTTCTTCTAAATCATCGTTCTCAGAAGGTTGTCTAGTAACATTAAAGACATTTAGTTCAATGGTCATATTACCAAAGGATATGTTCATAATCCCAGTTCTACAGTTGATGACAGCGTTAGCTGTGGCTAAAAATGGGCGACCTAAAATCACTGGGATTTGACGACTTGGGTCCTGAACAGGCTGGGTGTCTAGAACAACGAAATCCACAGGATAAATAAACTTCTAAACCTCAATCAGAACATCCTCTATGACACCACGAGGGACTTTGACAGACCTATCAGCTAATTGTAGTGTTATTTTAGTCGGTTTCAACTTACCAAGACCTAGCTGGGTGTATACATGATACGAGAGTAAGTTAACACTAGATCCTAAGTCAAGTAAAGCTTTATCGACCATGTGATCACCAATCGCACAAGATATCGTGGGGCATCCAGGATCCTTATACTTAGGGGGTGTTTGGTTCAGAATAATGGAACTTACCTGACCAGCTAAAAAAGCTTTCTTATGGATATTAAGCTTACGCTTTCGTGTACAAAGATCTTTAAGGAACTTGGCATAAGAAGGCATCTGCCTAATTGCTTCTAATAGCGGAATGTTGATGTTCACCTGCTTAAATGTTTCCATTATCTCGTTGAAAGTCAACTTCTTCTTTGTTGGGGATAACAAATGTGGATATGGGGCTCTAGGCACAAAGGTAGACCTATCAGGAATTTCTTGGGAATCCTTAGAGACTATTTCAGTTGCCTCGTCTACGGGCTCCTCTTGGGAAGTAGAAGGTGGAACTACAGTATGTCCACTAGGCATGGCTACCTTATGGTCTACCGTTTTACCACTCCTAAGGGTTTTTATCGAGTTCACATGGTTTGATGATTTCTCACCAGCTAAAGAATTAAACATAATTACCACACGCATGAAATATGGCTTTCTCCGTCATCCCAATGTTGGGGTTTAGCTCCTCATATTAAAAACATGCTCAAAATATTTATTCATGGATCTAAAGTGAAGAGAGTGAAAATACAAGAAAAAGATAAAACAGATCAATTGCAACGTGTATAAGCGTTCCAGACTGACTGTTACAAAGGACTACAGAGAATATAATACTGCCTCCTAAACGATACTTCTCTGCTGCAGTAACTAAACTATACCTCTCTGCGACTGACTTAGGACGTCAGTTATTCTTCTTTCTCCTTCTCTTCCCTGAAAGTGCAGAAACGACTCTGCAACTTTCTTTCTCCAAGCAGAGACCTCTGTCGTCTCTCCCTAAGCCTCTGAATCAACCCCAAACTCTCTACAACCCTCTCTGAGTCGAACCCCCTCTATTTATATACCACAGGTCATATGAATCCCGAGAATATCTTCCTTTTTCTTCTCTCCCAAGTTCCGTAACTTCCTGTTGTTTTCTTTACTTTCACGCCTCTCTGATTTGGTTAAAACTCTTATTTCCTTTTCTACACGTAAATGCCAATTATTGAAAGAGAAAAATACCCGGAAACCTTCACCTCCCTGTTTAATCGTGCAAGACATCAAACCTTCCATTCTTTACGTTTCCAAACAACTACCTTTCCTATTTCGATGTATTGGATCATTCCCAGTCCATATCCAAATATAAAGTCCACTAAATTCTCATCCAAACCTCTTCCCAAATCTTCCAGCGAAGCTCCGAGTATATTTCCGACACTGTCTTGCTTCAAATTGATTATCTATCCCAGCTTCACCGAATCCATTAACTATACCTTTCCTGTTAAGCCAAAACAGGCCCATATAAGAAGTTTTTGCGATTGAATCTCTCTATAACCTCTCCCAAAATCAAACCCTAATTTCTTCCCGTGAAAATCCATTTTTCCCGCCAAATTAGAGAATTCAAATCGTGAAGAAGAAGGGTGTCCCCCTAATCCACTGCTGGGGTGCGACTAGCAAGTGGTGGTGAGTAGTATAGAGGATAGCCATTATCAATTGGGTGCCCCTTATTAATTTCGGTACCTCTTATCCAAAATGGGGGTTTGTATAGTATTTTTTTTTCCACGAGCGCAAAAACCACGATTCGTGCCAATTTCGCCGCAAAACCTTATTTCTCCAAAAACACCTACAAAGACACAAAATGCCAAAATAAGTACATAAATGGGTACTAACAACATATGAAATTGAGATCAAAATAGACACATAAATGCGTCTATCAAACACCCCAAAACTCATTATTTGCTAGTCCCGAGCAAATCAAATCTATAAAATAAAATCCTAACTCACTGTCGCAGGCATCGTCGATTGCATTTAGCGTATGCAATAAGCCTTTAAACCCCTAGGTGTCTCTAGTGGCGGAGTGTTGTCTCCGGAGGGCTTACCAGAGGTATACCCACAAAAACTTTATACTCCAGACCCTAGCTATCTACACAGAACCTTGGAAGGCACTAAAGAATCTCCTTGGTTGGCATACTTATTGACTACAGGAGGAAGTATCCTGATACGAAATTCCAATTGATGTACACGAGTTCGCACTCAAGCATACTAAAATTCATATAAAGTGACAGAGGTCTACTCAGATAGTCGCATCCAAACTCAGAATCAAACAAATCACATGGATAGATTAAGAAGATGGATATAGAAAAACATAGATGGTTTTGATGTTGACTAAGGTGAACGGTGTTTCTCATATCTGTCTGAAGGCCACTGCCATAATGAACCTATCCTAATGGACTGAGATACCGGTCTGACTAATATCAACACACTCGCATATACAAGGGTACCAGTGGTCGATAATCCTAACTCTAGGTCAACACAACTGACATATACAAGGGTTCCAGTGGTCGACTTTATTGAATTTATTCCAGTTGGTCTGATGGTCTGGTCTCAATTTCTCTTTTTTTTTTCTTTTTTTTTCAACTTTTTTTTGGCTTTTTCAATCACTCTATTTCACTCTAGCAATGGTAATCGTAAGCCCCACCTAATCACTTAGAAAAACATATTTTTAAAAAGAAAATAAAAAATAAAAATAGAAGTGAAAAGGACTCAATGAGACATGGCGAAACTACCATGTTATTTCTAACACCTGAGCTATGTGCTTTTATGAATAGACTCTTTAGATGTTTCCATCTAATCATATTGGTCCCTCAACTCCTACAACCAAAATGCTTCCATCCACTTAGATTTGGTAGTGCCATCCTTAATAAGCATAAATTTCTAGGCTCTGGAGTTTAATTATGCAACTAAAAAGTTTCTCCCATACCTCCAAACTTAAATCTAATATTGTCCTCAATGTTCTAAAGATAAAATCAAAAGCATGAACAAGGAGAAATTGTTACCATTTGAAGCATAAGAGTTAAGGAAAGATATTACCGTCTTGCATGAGTATTGGGTTACCTCCCAAGAAGTGCTAAGTTTAAAGTCTTCAGCCAGACTAAGAAAGGATTAGTCACCTCATAAAATCATAAAAGAATAGCCAAAATATCTGTGGGTCAGCAAAACCAAATAGAGCTATCACAAGTAAAAGGAATCTGCAACATGCCAAGAAAATGAACAAATAAAGCACACCCTTGTCTAGTTTCCTGTTTAAGACAACTACATCTAGTTGTGGTTCAGGTTCAGGATCTATAACTGGGTCCAAATAAAATATTTTCATGGGTTGCATTTACTCATAGGTTAGATCCAAATGTTCAGGTTCTAGAGTCTTGAAAAACTCAAATAAAAACTTAGAAGCACATAATAATAACCCGAATAATTGTGGATCCTCTAAGTCAATCAGATTTGACTTACACAGCTGACCACAATGAGAGTGGTGATCTTCCTTAAACAAGTATGTCGACCCTAATCTCCTAAAGTAATTAGGTTTAGTCTCAAAACTTAATATTCGACACATTTGAAAATCAAACATTCCCACATTTGGAAGAAAAATATTTGGTGGGAAAACAAAGTCAATTTGGGTATCATAGCCTGGGTAAACCACATCAACCATAGGATGGGTTTCTAATAACTGAAATTTCTTGTGGACATCAATAGGTTCAGGAAAACGTGTATGAAGATAATCTTGTAAAATGGTTGAGGCACATATGTCAAGTCCCAAGTGAGGGACCTTTCTAAGAGTTAAATCACATGGAGAATGATAATCACCCCCAAACTTAGAGTTTTCAGTGTCTCTAGAAAGACTAGTCACAACTTCCCTAATTTCAAGGTCATCTAATTCATGAAAATGGTCAATTGATTCTTCTAAGTCAGGTACATCCTCACTCATCTCGACGAGTTCATTTTCTTTTTCTAAGTCTATTGTTTCTAAATCGCTAGAATCAAAATATACTCGTTCCTCTAAACCATTATTAGCTTCGTAATCAAAAGGAAATACTACATCGTCTAAAACGGGGGTATCTCTAGTCAAATCCTCGTCCTTTTGAATAGGTGAATAATTATTAAAATTATTTGGATTTGAACTAGAAATAATATTATTATTAAGCTCAGTTAGAGTAGCAAATTCCTGATCACTATGCCTATTTATTTCAAATTCTTCATCAACACTATCCTCATCATAATCATTATAATAACATGAAAATGGTTGAACTTCATCTAAACAACAAGTAGTGTTACCAATTATATCCTCGTCATCTTGATTATGCAAATAACTATCCTCATTTTCAAGGGTACTATTGGAAACACTATATTGGAAATTAAGACTATCTTAAGCAGTTCTTTCCTGGGCCTCTAACAACATTTTCTGAGTCGACTCACATGACTTCCTGATTTTATCTAGGAAAGAAGGTTCACACGTTGCATTGCTTTTATTCATAACTAAGTTATTCATCTCAGCTGAACTATGTGTCGACTCAAGTAACTTTTGTGTCGACCCAAGTATCTTTTGTGTCGACTCAGCTAACTTACATGCGGACTCTAGTAGAGAAGAATCGTACGACCGGTGGGCGTATGGATAGTAATTGGGCTCACCATGGTATGGACCATAACCTTCAAAAGGCTGATGTTCCCAAACACTATTCACACTATGGTCAAAATAGTAACGTCCATTTTGAAATTCAGTCGGATATTCGTTGTATTGGCTATTGTAATACCAGTTCGGCATTCTATTGCAGGGGTGTGAGTTGTCACACAAAATAAAACCCACTGACAGGGGATTCGTGGGTGGATAGAGTCTTACGTCCCGTACCAGACGGGCGATGAACCGTTGAAGTCGACTCAGGCCACCGACTCCTAAGTCAGTGTACGAACCTGAGGGGCCGAGACAATATCGTAACTGTCGTCCTTCCCTACAAACAGTTTATATTTAATTTTAACCCTTCCTTTGGGTTTAAAAATAAAAATGTCCAAGTCCAAAAATAAAAATGTCCAAAAAGGAAAAGAAAAATTACAAAAATAAAACCCTATTTACAGTTTCTAAAAAAAATAAAACAAAATAACTATATACAAAATCTTCTTCTTCACTCCTTTCAGATTCCTCTTTGCTTTCCTTCTCTGGCGATGCTTTCCTTTTATAGCACTTTTTCTTTCCTTATAGCTTCGCTCCAAATCTGAAAAGAATCGAAAAATACCAAAGCGCGTAAAAAGAACAAAAATAATAAAAAGAAAAAAAAAACTAAAACAAATCTAAATACAAGTCCCCGTCGGCGGCGCCAAAAATTGATGTAATTTTGTAGTGGTAAGTAAAGTGTTCGTTTCTCGGACTTGTTGAGACTGATTTCAGATTTAAAAAAATAAAAAACAATAAAAATAAAGAAAATATATACACAAGGTTTGTCACAATGTTGAGAGATTACTGAGACTCGGGATTCCACCAAACCTCATATAATGTGGTTCAAAAATCAATTCTTAGACAATTATAGCTCTTGTTTATTGACTCTAAATCTTTGCCAGGGTAGATTTTAAAAAGATTAACTGTAAATCACTAGCATGATGCATCAAAAGCACTTAGACCAAGCATACATCATCATACGACTTCACAACTAATTAAGAAAAATCATAAAACGATTAAATTAATGCAAAAAGTCATTAAAAGAATTAAACATAATTACCACACGCATGAAATATGGATTTCTCCGTCATCCCAGTGTTGGGGTTTAGCTCCTCATATTAAAAACATGCTCAAAATATTTATTCATTGCTCCAAAGTGTTTGAAGAGAGTGAAAATACAAGAAAAAGATAAAACAGATCAATTGCAACGTGTATAAGCGTTCCAGACTGACTTTACAAAGGACTACAGAGAATATAAGACTGCCTC
This sequence comes from Papaver somniferum, assembly GCF_003573695.1. Lineage (NCBI taxonomy): Eukaryota > Viridiplantae > Streptophyta > Magnoliopsida > Ranunculales > Papaveraceae > Papaver > Papaver somniferum. The sequence continues at coordinate 6,857,641 of NW_020622934.1, forward strand.
CTAAACGATACTTCTCTTCTGCAGTAACTAAGCTACACCTCTCTGCGACTGACTTAGGACGTCAGTTCTTCTTCTTCTTCCTTCTCTTCCCTGAAAGTGCAGAAACGACTCTGCAACTTTCTTTCTCCAAGCAGAGACCTCTGTCGTCTCTCCCTAAGCCTCTGAATCAACCCCAAACTCTCTACAACCCTCTCTGAGTCGAACCCCCTCTATTTATATACCACAGGTCATATGAATCCCGAGAATATCTTCCTTTTTCTTCTCTCCCAAGTTCCGTAACTTCCTGCTGTTTTCTTTACTTTCACGCCTCTCTGATTTGGTTAAAACTCTTCTTTCCTTTTCTACACGTAACTGCCAATTATTGAAAGAGAAAAATACCCGGAAACCTTCACCTCCCTGTTTAATCGTGCAAGACATCAAACCTTCCATTCTTTACGTTTCCAAACAACTACCTTTCCTATTTCGATGTACTTCCCAGTCCATATCCAAATAGAAAGTCCACTGAATTCTCGTCCAAACCTCTTCCCAAATCTTCCAGCGAAGATCCGAGTATATTTCCGACACTGTCTTGCTTCAAATCGATTATCTATCCCAGCTTCACCGAATCCATTAACTATACCTTTCCTGTTAAGCCAAAACAGGCCCATACAAGATGTTTTTGCGATTGAATCTCTCTATAACCTCTCCAAAAATCAAACCCTAATTTCTTCCCGTGAAAATCCATTTTTCCAGCCAAATTTGAGAATTCAAATCGTGAAGAAGAAGGGTGTCCCCCTAATCCACTGCCGGGTGCGAATAGCAAGTGGTGGTGAGTAGTAAAGAGGATAGCCCTTATCAATTGGGTGCCCCTTAGTAATTTCGGTACCTCTTATCCAAAATGGGGGTTTGTATAGTAATTTTTTCCCACGAGCGCAAAAACCACGATACGTGCCAATTTCGCCGCAAAACCTTATTTCTCCAAAACACCTATAAAGACACAAAACGCCAAAATAAGTACATAAATGGGTACTAACAACATATGAAATTGAGATCAAAATAGACACATAAATGTGTTTATCACTCGCTGACAGGGGATTCGCGAGTGTTTCGACAAACTTACCTCTCGTACCAGACGGGGGATGAACCTTTGTAGTCGACTCGGGCCACGACTCGTATGTAATGTACGAACCCGAGGGGCCGAGGTGATATCGTAATCACCGTCCTTCTCTGCAAACAGTTTATATTTAAACTACCCTTCCATAGGGTTTAAAAATAATGTCCCAAAATTTAAAGTCCAAAGTCCAAAAATATAAAGTGCAAAAGAAAAAGAAAGTCTAAAAAAATAAAAATCTACAGAAATAAAAATGTCTCTCTTTTTAACTCCAGTCTTTAAGTATTCACCAAAAGCTTTGGCAAAATTTTCTTTCGCTCCAAACTCCAAAATCTGAAAGAAAAAGACAAAAACCCAAAAACGTAAAGAAGAACAAATAAAAATAAAAACCTAAAAAAAAATCTAAAAACTCTAGCCTAAAGACAAGTCTGCTTCGGCGGCCCCAAAAATTTTATGTATTTTCAAAGTTGTTGTAGTAATATGATTTGTTCAAGACTTGTGAAAGCGATTTTTTAGATTTTTTTTTTAATAAATAAAAATAGCGAACTAAATTAAAAAGATGTTGTGAAAATTATGGAGAGAATAGGGCTAGGATTCCATCATTAGTTGATATTAGTGATTTAATAAAACAATAATTATGCAACTCAACATTCAAATTAATTCTAATAGTATTGCCTAGACATGTAGATTTCCAAAAGAATAGATGTTAATCCAAGCATAGAATATCAAAACCCTAAAGCAAGCATATTCTATCAAGAGAAAATACACCTAACTAATCAAAATCATATAAACAATTTTTAGTTCAATGCAAAAATCATAATAGAGTTGTTGTAATTGATTAATAGAAATATATCACTTTTACCGAAACAATGGCTTCCTCCATAGCCCCAAAGATTGGGTTTAGTTCATCATGATGTTGGAAACACGCTCAAAAGTTGATTTCACTGCTCAAAGTAGGTGTACAAATGATGAAATGGAGAAAATGATGAAAATTGGGTGTTTGCAACGTTTATAATTGTTGCAAAACACTGTTACAGAGAACGATAGAAAAGAACTGCTGTTGTAACTCTGCGACTCTCACGTGGCTGTCGTTGTCATTTTTCATAAACGACTGCCTCTGGTGGTCTTTTGTTCTTCGTGTTCTTGTTGCAGCAGCAGAAACAGAGTTCTGAAAACTCTTGATTCACGCCTCCTGAGCTCTCCTCTCGACCCCAAACTCTCTGTCCCCCTTCTCTATGATCCCATCAATCTATTTATACTCCTCAACCTCATTTAATCACGCCATAATTCTCACGCGTTTCTATATCTGCAAAATCTTCATATTTATCTTTGTCAAAGTCCAAAGTGTTGCTCGAGTCATCAAACATGACCAGAATACGTTTAAATTCTCCAAAAACTCATGCAATCCCGTGAACTATTCCTCTCATGCACGTGCTGTCCTGTTTTCTTCTCACGGATTTTTCAGCCAAATTTGATCGAAACAAACACCCATACCAGCTCTATTAGGACATATCACAACTACCCATGAAGTTTCAGCGATTGAATCGCACAAAACTCCTCCAAAACCCGATCGAAAAATCTGCCAGTGAATGGAAATATTTTCCCGCAAAAATATTTTTTTGAAATGTTGAAGATGAAGTGCCCCTATCCTTTTCTGGGGTGCAAATAGCATATGGGTGCTGAGGACAAATTTGGGTGCTGAGGATGAATTTGGGCTACGTATAAACTTGGGTGTCCCTTAGCCAAATCTGGGGCCCGTATAGCAAATGTCCTCCAGGGGTCCAAATAGCACTTTTTGAGCAACTTTTTGCGCACAAGTGTATTTCTCCAAAAAAACCTACACAAACATAAAAACACCATAATAAGTACAAAATCAAGCACTGGCAATAGAGACACTGAGGACAATTCAGACACAAAAATGTGTCTATCAATTTGCTAGTTTTACGGAATTGAAGAGACGACAGTGCGGAGGAGACTCCTTGAACCGAGCAAATGCTCAACCTCACACAGATGCACTGCAAGAAGGGAGTGATTTAAGTTCGAGAGATCAATCTGTTAGACTCCGGCCTAAACCAAGACAATGGTTGTTCTGGAGTCAATTCGGTCACAAGAGAGAATGGATCGATCTGTAGGAGGGAAGCTGAGAAATGTGTGAGATCAATGGTGATCAAAGATTGTAGGTGTGTTGGTATTCTGCGTGAAGAAATAAAATAAGTTCTGATTCATTGAATTTTCTCTGTTGAGAGTAATTGCTCAAACGTTGAGGTATTAATCTCGCATTGTCGTGTCCCCTCAATCATGATTCAGAGACTTATTTATATTGCCAGAATTTTAAACACCTTGATCCCATGAAGTGTGACAGTTGTTGGAGTCAAAGAGTGGGGAAGTGGGAAATCATGTCAAAACCAGTTGCTCATCCTGCGGATACTTGGTTAATTTTCCACCCACTACTTTGCTAACTCCTCCAAATGATTGCATGACTTGCTCACATTCTCATCGTGTGTATGAACACACGTGCCGTAGACCTCCAGACCAATACCCTGGTTAATATCCCCTCATGTGACACGATTGACGTCTCGTGGTTTTAGTTAGTCAGTTGCAGACTTCATGGGACGATGAGTCCATGTATTACTGAGTTGAACGTGATTTTCAAATGTTCCGAGACTCATGAATTGAACGTGTCTGTTGAGACAGAGGTATAATTCTCGAATAAATGTTGATAACTAAAGTGAACAAATATTATTCATTTGATGAATCGTTGAATATTGATGGTTGAACCAATACTCCTTGATGCGAGCAAATATTGCTCATCTGAGAAAATGTTGCTCGTTTGATGAATTATTGAATATTGGTGGTTGAACCAATATTCCTTAGTCTGAGCAAATATTGCTCGTCTGAGAGAATGTTGCTCATTTGATGAAGTATTGGTAGCAGGACCAAATAAATATTAATTTAAAGTACTGGAGACCGAACCAAGTATAATTAATTAGAATGCTGACCATGGGGTCAACATAAAATTTAGTGTTTGAATCAGGAATTATGAACCTTGGATTCAAAACCCTAATTTTGATCAATTGCTGAATTGATGATTAATTGATGATTTATTTAAAACCGTTCATGATATGAAGGAGGGACCGGCTACATGGGATGATGAATCGACCTTGTATCTCCCAGATGCTCAAGTGCGCAAAATACCAAAGTCTCCTGAAGACCAGTTGGTGAAAAGATGATTAAATGCTGGTTTCATCATTTATTAAAATAATGCTCATGTGAGCGTTAGGTAGTAAAACCTGATTATGGAGAGATGAGGGACCAACCAAGGGGGAATGAGACCGTCCCTTGGTGATCATGTGACCAGCTGATGGTCGTTTGAGCAAACTCCAAGTTGTTTGAGAAGATTTTTGACCCAATATGAGCAATTGAGCAAATTGGGTCAAAATTATTAAAACATGTGGGACCGGATATTTGCAAACCTTAGGGCCAGCCTTGGTCGGTCAAGGGGACATGCACGCGTCACCATAATGTTCGTGTCTCAGTCCTGAGAAATTCGATATTTTCCGATGCGCGTTTGAGCAACATTTTGAGAAAATATGAAGGATTCAGGGTTTTGCTGAAACTGGGGAACCTTCATGAGATGATGAAAAATAATTATTAAAATATGGGATTTGCAAGGTGTAGGACCGGCCACGGCTAGGGCCTGACCGACCAGCTAGCAAGCTCGGTTCCGCAACACCTTTCCCAATTTTATGTATTTTCCCTGATGTGAGGGAAATATCACGAAACTGAGGAATTTCATGAAGTTAATGAATTTCCATGAGATTACGCAAATAATAATAATAAAATAGGGAGTCATGAAGTGTGGGACCGGCTATGGCCAAGGCATGGCAGGCCGGCCAAAGGGCCCGTCCCGAGGCACTTTTCCCAATTTTATTATATTTTTCATGATTTTAGGGAAATATCATAAAATCAAGAGGTTTGTTGAAACCAAGGAGTTTGTTGAAATCAGGGAGTTTCCATGAGATGAGGGAAACATAAAAAATAATAATAATAAAATAAGGGGCGTGTGGGACCGGCTAGGGCATGAACGGCCGGCTTGGGCCCGGTCCCATGAGTTTCCCTAATTTTACATTATTTTCATGACTTGAGGGAAATTTCATGAATTCAAGGAATTTTCATGGGATGAGGTAAATAATAATAAAATAATAAGGAGTCATGAGGTGTGGGACCGGCCACGGCTAGGGCATGGCCGACCGACTAGTGATTCCGGTCCCACGATATCTTTCCTAATTTATTATTATTTCTTTGATACGAGGAAACACCATGAGACTGGGGAGTTTCCTTGAGACGAAGGAGATTTTCTCAAATGAAGGGATTTTCATGAGATCAGGGAAAATAATAAAAATACGATAAAATATAAAATTGGGCATGGGACTGGCCACGGCACGACCGGCCGGCCGGTGGGCCCAATCTCCTAGCGCCTCGGTTAATATTTTATTATTTACTATTTTCTTCTTTGCATAGGTTCATCGTTCTTTCGTGTTTTGGAATGCTCGTTTGTGCATTATTGCTGAGTACACTTGCACCATTTTGGTCGGGGCTTACTCGAGAGCTGCTTAGATGCCCGTCCGTCCAATATTTATCACTAACCCGCGGAATTCTTCTGGGAAGAACCACAAAATGAAGTGACGAAATATTACGAAGAATCGTAGAATATTTCTTAATATTCAGTTAACGATTAGAGATAATTAATTGATGACTCTATACTATAAGACATGTTGTCTAGGAGCATTAATTATCTGAGAATTGAGAAATATGAGCTTGTTGATACGTCATATATCTTTTATATAGTCAGGGAAAACCTTGTTGCATCCTGAAGACGTTATTGCTCTATACTAGTAGGCAATCTGTCTAAGAGCCGTCCAATCATAATGATTTTATACACATGTCTTTTATATAGTCAGGGAAAACCTTGTTACATCCTGAAGACGTTATCACTCTATACTAGCAGGAAAGCTGTCTAGGAGCCGTCCAAGCGTTTGATTCTATATAAAAGTAATTACTAAAATTGCTCAGCATTCATGAGATGTGTCGTTGCCTCAGCTGAGAGACTACACATCTACATATACTCTGAGAGACAGTATTCTTAGTCAGAGATTTCATGGCACGAGCTTTCATGCTTCAATGAGAAACATGAGCCTCAATACTCATCAGATTGCTGGATCAAGAGCATGTATAATTATTGTTCTATAATTTTAACCCTTGTTGAAAATCCACCATCTATAATCTTGTATCTTTAAACTCCTTGATGAATGCATTTAGCTTCGGATTTATGATTGCATCTAAATTGTTGGTATATATTTTTTTTTCCTTTTGTCATGAAATGTCTCTCTCGGAAGTTTCATTATGATCTCGTTCTTGTACCTTGGCCAATTTTATTGACAAAAAGGGGGAGAATTAATATGTAGTTCATACTACAAATACATATGGTTTTCGGATCATTATGTAAGGGGGAGTGGTTTCCATGTGAGATGGAGTATTGACTAAGGGGGAGTGATACATATCACCATAGTATTATTGTTGAAGTTGTGATACAATTGAACTTTGATGTATGAAATAATACTATGACACTGTATAACAATGATAGAGAACTATGTTTTCTCATTGTTATAGCTATGTATCTTCAACAGCGGTGATGCTAAACTTACAACCTATGGGATCATTGGAGTACTTGGAAGTGACGAATATTTTGAGGAATGTTGAAGATTAGACATGTGGAATAGGAGCTACTAAAGTTTCTTTATTTTTTTTTGTATTCCATATGTATTGATAGTTTTGTCACTAAAATTGACAAAGGGGGAGATTGTCAGAGTATTGCTCGGTCGAACTCCCATGCGTTGCTATCTCAAGCATGTTTGTCAATGTTAGTTATCAAAACTATAAGTCTTGATTTCTAGTATATTATATCTAAGTCTCGGACTAGGATCAAAAGTGTAGTTGAGCTCAAGGACTTCATGGCGATTCATCGTACAAGTAGAAGAACTACTCAAGGAACCGTTAGAACTTCTCGACAAAAAGGTATGTGAAGACTTGAACTTATCTATCACTCAAAAGTATATCTACTTTATCTCCTACTCTTTGAGACAAGAAGTCGTATGCCTTATATATAGACTTGGATTATACACATTTGGTATTTCAAGTCGAGTATACCTCGCCTATCTATATCTCGAAATATGTGTTGGTAAGATTTTCGCTTCGATCAAGTTTATCTTTACCATGTGACGAAAGTCATGATGTGTTTCAATCATCTTGAAAATTGCTTTGACGAGAAATGGTGTAACAACTATATAACGTCCTCTAAGAATGTTTCAATGGTTTAAATGAGAGTTTAGATTACATAACCAATGGTGGACATAAGCATAGTTGTGAAAACACATTTATGTATAAGTCTTATTCCTTGAACCAATGTTTGCGAACTTTGTTGATCAAGAGAACCGGAAGAATGGCGTGAGCCAAGTCCGTGAACTGCCGAAGTTCTCAAATCCGAGAATTTATGCTGTAGTTGACAAACTACTTGCATGAAGCTAAGTCCGCGAACCCAGTCCACGAACCGGCGAAGTTCTCATACCTGATAATTTCTGCTGGAGTTTGTAAACTCTGCCCGGTAACTTAAGTCCACGAACCTAGTCTGCGAACATGAGAAGGTTATATATCTGAAGATGATTTCTGAACTTAAACTTAAAAAGACTAAGGAATGCAGTTTGCAAACCATGGCTATAAAAGTTCATGAACCGATTCAAGTGAATCAAATCATCTTTGCTTCAATTGTGTCTTGTGTAGTACATAAGATTTCCTTGCAATTGAACAACTCTCTAACTAGTTCATTTGAAGTCATTTGAACTAGTTATGGTGAAGAAGAACATGGTTGATATGAAATGCTCATATGGCTAACCTTTTGGTTAACTATTGTTGAACCAACAAGTGGATATGTTTGGGTACGGTTAGCAAACCTAGAAGCATGCATTGTCAAGTTTATGTAACAAGCTAAGTTTTCGATCTAACGGTTGAGAAATATTAGCTTGAATCTAAATCAGGTTTTCATGTAATGGTAAATATTGAATGCTTTGTTACTAAGCTAACATTGATTGCAAACCCTGATTTGAAAGACTATATAAAGGAGACATCTAGTATTGTGCAAAACTAATCCCCACACCTTACGTGTGATATTAGTTTGCGTGCTAGAGTCGATTCTCCTTTAACCTTTGGTTTTCTTCTTTTAAAACCAGGTTAACGACTTAAAGACTTCATTGGGATTGTGAAGGCATACCGATACTACTTTTATCGTAGTTGTGTGATCTGATCTTGCATCTTCTATCGTACGAGTACAATCAGATTGATTGGCTTGAGATTGATATCTCCGATGAGAAAGATATAAAAAGTAATCACAAACATCTTCGTCTCATTGTTTGTGATTTCGCAACATCTTGTTTCGCTACCATACAATTAAGATTGTTGTGAGGTGATTGATAACTCTAGGCTGTTCTTCGGGAATATAAGACCGGATTATCTATTGGTTCATGTTCACCTTGATTATTATCAAAAGACCGAACAAAACCTTTAGGGTTTATTTGTGGGAGACAGATTGATCCTTTGATAGACTTGTCTGTGTGAGACATATTTGTTTATTGTCAAAGCCTGCGATTTTGGGTCATAGAAACTCTTAGTTGTGGGTGAGATCAGATAAGGGAATCAAGTGCGCGGTATCCTGCTGGGATCAGAGGCGTAGGAGCATAATTGTACCTTGGATAAGTGGGAGATTGATTGGGGTTCAACTAAAATCCAGTCCGAAGTTAGCTTGGAGTAGGCTAGTGTATGTAGCGGCTTAATACAATGTTTGTTCAATCTGGACTAGGTCCCGGGTTTTTTCTGCATTTTCTATTTCCTCGTTAACAAATCTTCTGTTGTCTTTTCTATTTCTTTTTCGCATTATATTTGTTTATATAATTGAAATAATACAGGTTGTGCGTTTGAATCAATCAATGGGAAATACGACCTTCGGTTGTTGATTGATCCTTGGATATTGGTCTTTGGTACCATCCAAGTTATTACTTGTGTTTGATCAAAGACTCGCTGATTTCTATTAGCTTGACTAAATCAAAATAAGAGAGAGATATTAACTCCTTGAGATACTTTTACCTAGATTGAGTCTGACTGTCTAGTTGATTCTCTAGAAAGTAATTCGGAGTTAGTCCATACAGATTGCTAAACGAAATATTGGGTGGTGTTGTTAGACCCACGCTTTTCATGTATGATTCATGGATCCACGGGATTATAATTTTGTTACCGTGAAAAGAATGTTTGTGAGAGAGAACGATGCAAAAAATAAACCTGTTTGTGGTTTTCATTTGTTTCTTTTTAAATACCTGCCATGTAAACTTAACTCGAACTTGTTAGATAGTGTTTATTATTTTCTGCAAATGTTTTCTTATCGCAAGAAACTTCACTCTTGTTTTTCTTTCGAGCAAGATGTGTTAATTATTCTTCAGTAACTCAGTGCATGCTCTTAACTCGTTCACACCATCTCTTGCTATTTTTTTTCTATCACAAGAGACTTCACTCAGTGCATGCTTCGCTGAAACTCCACAAAGAGGAGCTTTATGCTCCTCTACAGACCACATCTTCCACCTGCATACACCCACCATTGACGACCACCACTTCATTCACCTGTATTTAATTTTCCATCCACCACCAATTATTCCACAACATCAACTCCTCTCGCTAAGTTGCATCACCAACAGTTCAACTCCACCAGCTCGAGTTCTATCACCATCAGCACTCCATTACCACCAGTCCATAGACCAGCAGCTTGAGGAGTCTCTTGCATCACGCCACTACTACCAGGTGATGTGTTTTTTAGATAATGGTAAAAGTGGTTCGATTCTCAGACTTGCGAAGGATAAAATATAGACTTAAATTCTAAAACTAAAATAGAAAACACACTAAAAGTTGTAGCAAACTCAATCAAATATGATATCAATATTAAAAGAAAATTGAGGCTAAGATTCCACTATTTTCCAAGTTTAAGGTGATTTAATCCAATCTTTGTATTCATGCAATTTTCTCGTTCAATTTGATTCTTACTATTGCAACAAGTAGATTTTCAAAAGCAATAACTGTAAATACCAAGTATGAAGCATCAAAAGTCTTAAACTAAGCATACTCCATCAAAATAGATCACAATTACTCAAATATAAATCGTATTCGATATTAGTTCAAGGAAAATAATCATAATAAAATTGCAATAAATAGATAAAAGAGAATATACCACTTCTTGTTGGAAAAATAGCTTCCTCCAGCGCCTCAGCAATGGGGTTTAGCTCCTCATATTAACCATGTTCTCAAAGTATGTTTTTATAGCTCAAAAGTGTACAAGGAGGTGAAAAAGTGATAACACAGCCGATTCGCAACAGTGTGAAGGTGTTGCAGAATCTCTGTTACAAAGAGGAAACAGTAGCTAAAGACCTAATGCAATTACTGTGGATAAACGATAGATGGGTTCTGCTGTTGAATAGCCATAGTGTTCTGCGACAGATACTTGTGCGTCAATGTTCTTCATGTTCTTCCTCTTCAGCAGCAGCAGCAGAATATTGTATTTTCCTGCAACTCGATCTCTGGAGCTCTGTGGTGTTCTAAACTTCTCCTAAGGTTTCGTACCCCCTATATGAGACTCGAAACAACTTATATATACTCTACAGGTGACGATATTTCGAGAAAGATTTCAATTATCTTCCCGTTCTTTTCTCTGCAAGTCACGGACTTTTCTTCACAGAAAGTTACGAATTCTTTCCCTTTTCTTCTCTGGTTTCCGTCGTCAACCCTCTTCTTAGGATAGAATCAAATCCAACAGGTGATATTCTCTTCCCTTTCTGTACGTATTTACTAAAAATAAATCAACTTCCCATAATTTCTCTCTTGACCTGTTTTCACGATAACCACATCACAACTTCTCCTTGTTCGATTCAAACTCTACTACCACCCCTGTTTTGTAGCAACAGGCTAATTCGAGTCATATCCATGAAAATATCCAGCATAATCCACATAACTTTTCAACAGCAAAAAACCCGAGATTATATCACTTTCCTGTTTTGCTTCATACTAAAAATACATCCCAAGTTCATCGAATAAAACACCCATACACGCCTTGTTTAGTCCACTGAAGTCTAACCCGAGAGAATTTAGCGATTGAATCTCTCCGTAATCGTTCCAAAATCAAACCCTAAAATATGCTCCGCTGTAAAAATAATTTCCGCCAAAACTGATAATTCAAATGTAGAAGATGGTCGCCCTCTATCTAGAGTAGGGGTGCGATTAGCAGCTTCCTGGAAATGGGATGCCCCTTAGCAATTAGGTTACCCCTTATCCAAAGTGAGAGTTCGAATAGCAAATGTCCTCCCATGAACGCAAAAAAAAAACTTTTCGAGCCAATTTCGCCGCAAAATCTTATTTTTCCAAAAACACCTACAAAGACATAAAAAGCCAAATTAAATACAAAATCGAGCACTAACAATATACATAATTGAGAACAAAATAGACACATAAATGTGTCTATCAAATACCTCCAAACTTATTATTTTCTAGTCCTCGAGCAAATCAAATCTAGAAAATAAAATCCTAACTCACTGTCGCAGGCAACGTCGATTGCATTTAGCGTATGCAATAAGCCTTTAAACCCCTAGGTGTCTCTTGTGGCGGAGTGTTGTCTCCGGAGGGCTTACCATAGGTATACCCACAAAACCTTTATACTCCAGACCCTAGCTATCTACACAGAACCTTGGAAGGCACTAAAGAATCTCCTTGGTTGGCATACTTATTGACTACATGAGGAAGCGCCCTGATGCGAAATTCCAATTGTTATACACGAGTTTGCACTCTAGCATACTAAAATTCATATATAAGTGACAGAGCTCTACTCAGATAGTCGCACTATGGACATCAATATCCGGAGTCAAAACTAATCACATGGACAGATCAAGAAGATGGATATAGAGAAAAACATAGATGGTTTTGATGTTTACTAGGTGAACGGTGTTTCTCATATTTGTCTGAAGGCCTCCGCCAAAATGAACCTATCCTAATGGACTGAGATACTAGTCTGACTAATATCAACACACTGGTATATACAAGGGAACCAGTGATTGATAATCCTAACTCTAGGTCAACACACTGGCATATACAAGGGTACCAGTGGTCGACTTTATTGAATTTATTCTGGTTGGTCTGATGGTCTGGTCTCAGTTTCTTTTTTTTTTTCTTTTTTTTTGTATCTCAATCACTCAAATTCACCCTAGGATTGGTAACAACTTGAATCGTGAGCCCCACCTAATCACTTAGGGAAACATAGTTTAAAAACAAAACAAAATAAAAACAGAAGTGAAAAGGACTCAACGAGATATGGTGAAACTATCATGTTATTTCTAACACCTGAGCTCTGTGCTTTTATGAATAGACTCTTTAGATGTTGCCATCTAGTCAGATTTGTTCCTCAACTCCTACAACCAAAATGCTTCCATCCACTTAGATTGGTTAGTGCCATCCTTAATAGGGATAAATTTCTAGGCTCTGGAGTTTATTTATTGCAACGAAAAGGTAACAAAAAGTTCTACCCCACCCCCAAACTTAAATCTAACATTGTCCTCAATGTTTCTAATTAAAGAATAGTAAAAATATAAGTAACATGAAGAAATAGTGAAGAGAGAAGTCGGAAAGATAGTACGTGGGTGAAGTGTAACCAAAAACCTACAAAAATATTATACAACATACAAAATCGCCTCGATGGTCAATCAAGGTAAACAGGGTCCTCCAGAGGGACCTCCTCAACATCACCTGTAGGAAAAGTCTCTAAAAAGGGCTTCAATCGCTGACCGTTAACCTTCGAATAACTACTACCATCTAGTGACTCAATCTCAACAGCGCCATGAGGAAAAACAATACGGACCACAAAAGGACCGGTCCACCGAGAGCGCAACTTCCCGGGGAATAGATGCAAACGAGTGTCATACAGAAGAACTTTTTGACCTGGAGAAAATGACTTCCGTAAAATATTCCTATCATGCACAAGTTTCATTTTGTTCTTATACTCCTTAGCACTATCGTATGCATCTCTACGAATCTCGTCCAACTCATTGAGCTGGAGATTTATTTGAGCTCCTGCCTTGTCAAGTGAAAAGTTTAAGTTCTTAATATCCCAATAGGCTCGATGCTCTAACTCAACAGGAAGGTGACATGCCTTGCCAAACACTAAACGATAAGGTGACATTCCAATGTGTGTCTTAAACGCAGTATGGTAAGCCCATAAGGCATCAGTAAGCTTCGACGACCAGTCTTTCCTATTTGGATTAACTGTTTTCTCTAGAATACGTTTAGTTTCCCTATTGGAAACCTCTACCTGACCACTAGTCTGAGGGTGATATGGGGTTGCTACTTTATGGGTAATACCGTATTGTTTCATTAAAAGAGCAAACGGTTTATTACAAAAGTGTGAACCTCCATCACTAATTATAACTCGCGGCGTACCAAAACATGTAAGTATATTCTCTTTCAAAAACTGGACTACGACCCTGTGGTCATTCGTTTTACACGGAACCTCCTCAACCCACTTAGACACATAGTCTACAGCGACAAGTATGTAAAGATAACTAAACGAAATAGGAAATGGACCCATAAAATCAATGCCCCACACATCAAAGACCTCAATCACTAAAATAGGGTTCAAAGGCATCATATTTCTACGGGAAATGGTTCCTAACTTCTGGCAACGCTCACAAGAAACACAATGACTATGGGAATCTTTAAACAACGAAGGCCAGTAAAATCCACACTGCAAAATCTTAGCAGCAGTATTCTTAGCACTAAAATGACCCCCACATGCATGTTCATGACAAAAGGAGATAATACTAGACTGGTCACTCTCAGATACACATCTCCTAATAATCTGGTCCGGACAATACTTAAACAGATAAGGATCGTCCCAAAAGAAATGCTTAACCTCGTCTAAAACCCTAGAACGATCTTGCTTACCCCAATGTTGAGGAATTCTACCAGTAACAAGATAATTCACTATATTTGCATACCAAGGTGATTGGGAAACAGAGAACAATTGTTCATCAGGAAAACTGTCCCTTATAGGAAGGGAATTATTAGGGGAACTAACAACTAGCCTAGACAAGTGGTCTGCTACTACATTCTCTGCACCCCTTTTGTCTCTAATGTCTGGACAAAATTCTTGTAACAAAAGGATCCATCTAATCAATCTAGGTTTGGTATCCTTCTTAGACAAAAGGTATTTCAAAGCAGCATAATCAGTATAGATTACGATCTTAGAACCTAATAAATAGGATCTAAACTTATCCAAGGAAAACACGATGGCTAGCAATTCCTTCTCGGTAGTTGTATAGTTCATTTGGGCATCATTCAGAGTTTTGCTAGCATAGTAAATCACATGAGTAATTTGTTTTCTCGTTGTCCTAAAACGCCTATAGCATAATCTGAAGTCACACATAATTCAAAGGGTAGGTTCCAGTTAGGTGCCTGGACTATCGGGGCAGTAGTGAGTAAAGTTTTAAGCTTCTCAAAAGCCTCTAAACAAGCATCATCAAAGACAAACTTAACATCTTTTGCAAGCAAATTGCAAAGAGGTCTAGAAATCAAGCTAAAATCCTTAATGAATCGACGGTAAAAACCTGCATGCCCTAGGAATGACCTAATATCTTTTACGGTTTTTGGGACCTGTAAAGTCTTAATAAGGTCAACTTTGGCTTTGTCTACCTCTATACCCTTTGAAGAACGATGTGCCCTAAACAATTCCTGATTTAACCATGAAATGGCATTTTTCCCAATTAAGCACTAAATTTTTTTCCTTACACCTAGTCAACACTAATGTCAAATGATGCAAGCACTCATCGAAAGATGAACCAAACACTGAAAAATCATCCATAAAGACCTCTAAAACCGTTCTACCATATCAGAAAATATGCTCATCATACAACGCTGAAAAGTTGCAGGGCATTACATAGCCCGAAAGGCATGCGTCTATACGCAAAGGTACCAAAGGGACAGGTAAAAGTGGTTTTCTCTTGGTCTTCTGGGGAATAACGATCTGATTATAACCGGAGTAGCCATCTAAGAAGCAATAGTGACTATGTCCAGCTAATCGCTCTAGCATTTGGTCGATAAAAGGAAGGGGAAAGTGATCCTTCCTTGTGACCTTGTTCAATTTCCTATAGTCAATACACACACGCCATCCCGTGGTCACTCGGGTTGGGATTAATTCATTATTATCATTCTGGACTACAGTGATACCTGATTTCTTGGGGACAACCTGAACAGGGCTGACCCACTTACTGTCTGAAATTGGGTAAATAATACCCGCATCTAACAACTTAAGCACCTCTTTTCGAACTACCTCTTTCATGTTAGGGTTCAGTCGACGTTGCATCTCCCTAGAAGGTTTGGAGTCTTCCTCTAAATGAATCTGATGCATACACACAGTAGGACTTATACCCTTAATGTCTGTATAGTCCACCCTAAAGCTTCCTTATTGTCTTGAAGTACATTTACTAGCCTACTTTCCTGATCACTATCCAAATCAAGCTACAATCACAGGTAAAGTCTCAGATGGGCCTAAAAACACATACTTTAGAGTATCGGGTAGTGGTTTAAGGTCCAACTTTGGGGGCTTTCTAAAGAAGGAATTAGGGTAGTCTCAGAAACTGGTAACGGTTCGAACCTAGCTTTCCATCTATCAGTGTCTAACACGGGGTAGAATCTAATAGAGCATTCACCTGTTCAATAGTGCTATCGTCGTCAAAATCTAAACCAAAATGGGATAGACAACTTTCTAATGGGTCTTCAGACAAATGTTTGGTAATGACTCCTGAACTAAGGCTTCTATCATGTTCACCTCTCAACACATGTGTCATCTAGCTCATGAGGTTGCTTACTGACATTAAAAATGTTCATCTCCATAGTCATATTACCAAAAGATAAACTCATCACACCATTTCGACAGTTAATGATCGCATTAGACGTAGCTAAAAATGGGCGACCTAAAATCACAGGTATCTGGTTCTCTGGGTCAGGGACAGGTTGGGTATCTAGGACCACGAAATCCACTGGATAAATAAACTTGTCGACCTCAATAAGAACATCCTCGATAACACCTCGAGGGATTTTAACAGACCTATCAGCTAACTGCAGTGTCATCTGAGTAGGTTTCATTTCACCAAGTCCTAGCTGTAAGTATACATGGAATGGCAGTAAGTTCACACTGGCTCCTAAGTCAAGTAAAGCTTTTTCTACCCGGAAGTTACCTATTGTGCAAGCAATGGTAGGAGAACCTGGGTCTTTGTACTTTGGAGTTGTGGTGTTTGAATGATTGAACTTACGTGACTAGCTAAAAAGGCTTTCTTATGGACGCTAAGTTTTCGCTTTCGCGTACACATATCCTTAAGGAACTTGGCATAAGCAGGAATTTGCCTAATTGCATCTAATAAGGAAGGTTTATGGTAACTTGCTTAAAAACCTCTATGTCATTAAAGTTCGATTCCTTTTTTTGGTACTAATAGCTGGGAAATGGGGATCTAGGCCTAAGAAACTTTATCAGTCTCTCTCATACTGGTCCTGAGAGGTGAGATTGAGGGGTGAACTACAGTATGTTCACTATCGGGCATGGTTACCTTATTGTCTACAACTCTACCACTTCTAAGGGTTCTAACACATTCAATTGATTCGATGGTTTTGCACCTAATTCATGAACTCCTCTAGGGTTGGGTTGTTTTGACTAGGAAACTTACCTTTTTCTCTCAAAGAATCACTTATCAGACCAACCTGGGTTTTTAACTCGGAAATAGCCTGACTATTTTCTTGTCCTATCCTGTTACTAGCTTGTAGACTCTGTTCTAGGATAACTGAATTTTGCAGTTTGCTGAGTTAACAAGGCGAGAGATTCCTCTAAACTTAGGATTTTCTTATCTGACTGATTCTGAAACTGAGCTAGTCCTGAAGGATTCTTAGTATAGCCAAAACCTGGGGAGCATTAGAATTACTAAACTCTGACCTTGACTTTGGCCCTTAGACCACGAAAGGTTCGGATGGTTTCTCCAACCAGGATTATAGGTTTCTGAATATGGGTCAATCTTTTGACGGTTATCAAATCTAGTGTTATTATAAAGAGCATTGGCTGCTCTTCAATATTCTGGCCTTCCCAAAAAGGCTCCACTCTACCACTAGTCTGGCCCACTTCTAAGGCTTCTAACCTTTTTGCTATAGCAGCAATTTTGGCATCTGATTCATAGCCTCCTTCTACCCTATTAACGTTTCCTCTACTTAAAAGAATTGTTTTCTGGGGTGCCCTACTATTTTCCCATTGCTGGGTTTTTTCGGCGATTTCATTAAAAAATTCCATCCCGCATCAACAGTTTGGTTTTCAAATCCACCAGTGCATAGAGACTCAACCATGGTCGTTGTGGAATAATCTAAACCCTCATAAAGGATCTGAACTAGCCTAACCTTTTCTAAACCATGATGAGGACACTGGGATAATAAATCATTGAACCTTTCCAAATACCTATATAAAGATTCTCCCTCTTGTTGTGAAAATGTGCATATTTGCGTCCTAATAGACGATGTTTTGTGCCTAGGGAAAAACTTATTGAAAAAGGCAGATGTAAGTTGTTCATATGTCTCAATTGACTCGGAGTCCAAACTATAGCCAACTTGGCCTTATCTTTCAGGGAAAATGGGAATAACCTAAGTTTCAAAGCATCATCATCTAAGCCTCTAATTCTTAGAGTACTACAAATTTCCTCAAAATCCCTAACATGGTAATAAGGGTTTTCATTTTCTTTCCCTAAAAAGATTGGGAGCATCTGTAAGGTCCCAGGTTTCAGTTCATAGGGTGCCTCCGTTTCAGCTAACTTAATACACGAAGGACGAGTAGTCCTAGTTGGATTCAACAAAGCTTTCAAAGTTGCCATTTCTGGCGCTATCGGAATGGGATTCTCTCCTCAGCGACGTTCAAAAACAGACTCTTCAAAAGTCGGACTTCTAGATTAAGGTAATCGAGACGCTTCGAACTACTAGGTTTCTCTTTAACAAATCTACCTAGTGCGTCTCTTTTACGTTCAGGCATACAATAGAATTTTCTAAATTGGAAGGGTAAGCAAACACAGATCAAGGCCGACTCAACCAAATCAAACCTATTGATTTCTAGCAAACAAAAAGCATGATGGCTCCACTTAGATTGTTTCTAGACCAGCTTCTAATCCTTCGAACGGGAATTCGTTACAATTTAAGCAAACCCCTCTGGAATCAATCCGAGTTAACGTAAGTTGAATAGAGGCGAGGGAAGCTCGGTGGAGCTTTGATACCCAAGGCCTCACCGGTATTACAAGGCGGCGCAGTCACGCATTCAACTTACAGAAACCGTCAAGAACTTCGAAGTATGCTTAAAAGAGTAACCAATATTTTTCGAATGACTTTCCTGTTAAGCTCGTTACCCTATCGGTCTCGTTCTAGTCAAAATTTTAGGCTTAGGTTCGCGTAGGTTACGTGTTCCTAAAGCGGGCAAGAAGAGAACGGTGATGAAATCCGAACCCTTATCTTGTATGGCCAGGCCTTGCCCTTTACTAGAAAAATAAATGTCCGTATTCAGTCCTCAACATATATGCATACGAAGGAGTCCAGTAACTCGCTGACAGGGGATTCGCGAGTGTTTAGAATCTTACCTCCCGTTCCAGACGGGGTGAATCGGTTGTAGTCGACTCGGGCCACTGACTCCGATGTCTAGTGTACGAACCCAAGGTGCAGAGACAATATCGTAATTGTCCTCCTTCTCTGCAAACAGTTTATATTTAAAGTACCCTTCCGTAGGGTAAAAAAAAAATAATAAGTCCAAAAGTCCAAAAAAAAAGAAAAATTACAAAAATAATAAACCCTAATACAGTTTTTTTAAAAAAATAAACAAACCCTAAACTAAAATTGTCTAAAATAAAATTGTCTTCTTTTCTGTTCTTTTTGCTTTAATCTTTAGCTCCAAGTCTTTATGAAATCACCAACTCTTTGGCTCTTTTCTTTATGATCCAGAACCTGTAGACACAAGATAAATACCCAAAAACATAAAAAAATAAAAAAAATAAATAAAAATAAATCTAAAACCCTAAAAACAAGTCGCGTCGGCGGCGCCAAAAATTGATGTGTTTGTAGATAGTGGTAAAAGTGGTTCGATTCTCAGACTTGCGAAGGATAAATATAGACTTCAATTCTAAACTAAAATAGAAAACACACTAAAATTATAGCAAACTCAATCAAAGATGATATCAATATTAAAAAAAACACTGAGGCTAAGATTCCACTATTTTCCAAGTTTAAGGTGATTTAATCCAATCTTGTATTCATGCAATTTTCTCGTTCAATTTGATTCTTACTATTGCAACAAGTAGATTTTCAAAAGCAATAATTGTAAATACCAAGTATGAAGCATCAAAAGTCTTAAACTAAGCATACTCCATCAAAATAGATCACAATACTCAAATATAAATCGTATTCGATAGTTCAAGGAAATAATCATAATAAAATTGCAATAAATAGATAAAAGAGAATATACCACTTCTTGTTGGAAAAATAGCTTCCTCAGCGCCTCAGCAATGGGGTTTAGCTCCTCATATTAACCATGTTCTCAAAGTATGTTTTTATAGCTCAAAAGTGTACAAGGAGGTGAAAAAGTGATAACACAGCCGATTCGCAACAGTGTGAAGGTGTTGCAGAATCTCTGTTACAAAGAGGAAACAGTAGCTAAAGACCTAATGCAATTACTGTGGATAAACGATAGATAGATGGGTTCTGCTGTTGAATAGCCATAGTGTTCTGCGACAGATACTTGTGCGTCAATGTTCTTCATGTTCTTCCTCTTCAGCAGCAGCAGCAGAATATTGTATTTTCCTGCAACTCGATCTCTGGAGCTCTGTGGTGTTCTAAACTTCTCCTAAGGTTTCGTACCCCCTATATGAGACTCGAAACAACTTATATATACTCTACAGGTGACGATATTTCGAGAAAGATTTCAATTATCTTCCCGTTCTTTTCTCTGCAAGTCACGGACTTTTCTTCACAGAAAGTTACGAATTCTTTCCCTTTTCTTCTCTGGTTTCCGTCGTCAACCCTCTTCTTAGGATAGAATCAAATCCAACAGGTGATTCTCTTCCCTTTCTGTACGTATTTACTAAAAATAAATCAACTTCCCATAATTTCTCTCTTGACCTGTTTTCACGATAACCACATCACAACTTCTCCTTGTTCGATTCAAACTCTACTACCACCCCTGTTTTGTAGCAACAGGCTAATTCGAGTCATATCCATGAAAATATCCAGCATAATCCACATAACTTTTCAACAGCAAAAAACCCGAGATTATATCACTTTCCTGTTTTGCTTCATACTAAAAATACATCCCAAGTTCATCGAATAAAACACCCATACACGCCTTGTTTAGTCCACTGAAGTCTAACCCGAGAGAATTTAGCGATTGAATCTCTCCGTAATCGTTCCAAAATCAAACCCTAAAATATGCTCCGCTGTAAAAATAATTTCCGCCAAAACTGATAATTCAAATGTAGAAGATGGTCGCCCTCTATCTAGAGTAGGGGTGCGATTAGCAGCTTCCTGGAAATGGGATGCCCCTTAGCAATTAGGTTACCCCTTATCCAAAGTGAGGGTTCGAATAGCAAATGTCCTCCCATGAACGCAAAAAAAAAACTTTTCGAGCCAATTTCGCCGCAAAATCTTATTTTTCCAAAAACACCTACAAAGACATAAAAAGCCAAATTAAATACAAAATCGAGCACTAACAATATACATAATTGAGAACAAAATAGACACATAAATGTGTCTATCAAATACCTCCAAACTTATTATTTCTAGTCCTCGAGCAAATCAAATCTAGAAAATAAAATCCTAACTCACTGTCGCAGGCAACGTCGATTGCATTTAGCGTATGCAATAAGCCTTTAAACCCCTAGGTGTCTCTGTGGCGGAGTGTTGTCTCCGGAGGGCTTACCAGAGGTATACCCACAAAACCTTTATACTCCAGACCCTAGCTATCTACACAGAACCTTGGAAGGCACTAAAGAATCTCCTTGGTTGGCATACTTATTGACTACAGGAGGAAGTACCCTGATGCGAAATTCCAATTGTTGTACACGAGTTTGCACTCTAGCATACTAAAATTCATATATAAGTGACAGAGCTCTACTCAGATAGTCGCACTATGGACATCAATATCCGGAGTCAAAACTAATCACATGGATAGATCAAGAAGATGGATATAGAGAAAAACATAGATGGTTTTGATGTTTACTAGGTGAACGGTGTTTCTCATATCTGTCTGAAGGCCTCCGCCAAAATGAACCTATCCTAATGGACTGAGATACTAGTCTGACTAATATCAACACACTGGCATATACAAGGGAACCAGTGATTGATAATCCTAACTCTAGGTCAACACAACTGGCATATACAAGGGTTCCAGTGGTCGACTTTATTGAATTTATTCCAGTTGGTCTGATGGTCTGGTCTCAGTTTCTTTTTTTTTTTTTTTTTTTGTATCTCAATCACTCTAATTCACCCTAGCATTGGTAACAACTTGAATCGTGAGCCCCACCTAATCACTTAGAGAAACATAGTTTAAAAACAAAACAAAATAAAAACAGAAGTGAAAAGGACTCAACGAGATATGGTGAAACTATCATGTTATTTCTAACACCTGAGCTCTGTGCTTTTATGAATAGACTCTTTAGATGTTGCCATCTAGTCAGATTGGTTCCTCAACTCCTACAACCAAAATGCTTCCATCCACTTAGATTGGTTAGTGCCATCCTTAATAGGGATAAATTTCTAGGCTCTGGAGTTTATTTATTGCAACGAAAAGGTAACAAAAAGTTCTACCCCACCCCCAAACTTAAATCTAACATTGTCCTCAATGTTTCTAATAAAGAATAGTAAAAATATAAGTAACATGAGGAAATAGTAAAGAGAGAAGTCGGAAAGATAGTACTGGGTGAAGTGTAACCAAAAACCTACAAAAATATTATACAACATACAAAATCGCCTCGATGGTCAATCAAGGTAAACAGGGTCCTCCAGAGGGACCTCCTCAACATCACCTGTAGGAAAAGGCTCTAAAAAGGGCTTCAATCGCTGACCGTTAACCTTCGAAGAACTACTACCATCTGGTGTCTCAATCTCAACAGCGCCATGAGGAAAAACAGTACGGACCACAAAAGGACCGGTCCACCGAGAGCGCAACTTCCCGGGGAATAGATGCAAACGAGTGTCATACAGAAGAACTTTTTGACCTGGAGAAAATGACTTTCGTAAAATATTCCTATCATGCACAAGTTTCATTTTGTTCTTATACTCCTTAGCACTATCGTATGCATCTCTACGAATCTCGTCCAACTCATTGAGCTGGAGCTTTCTTTGAGCTCCTGCCTTGTCAAGTGAAAAGTTTAAGTTCTTAATATCCCAATAGGCTCGATGCTCTAACTCAACAGGAAGGTGACATGCCTTGCCAAACACTAAACGATAAGGTGACATTCCAATGGGTGTCTTAAACGCAGTACGGTAAGCCCATAAGGCATCAGTAAGCCTCGACGACCAGTCTTTCCTATTTGGATTAACTGTTTTCTCTAGAATACGTTTAATTTCCCTATTGGAAACCTCTACCTGACCACTAGTCTGAGGGTGATATGGGGTTGCTACTTTATGGGTAATACCGTATTGTTTCATTAAAAGAGCAAACGGTCTATTACAAAAGTGTGAACCTCCATCACTAATTATAGCTCGCGGCGTACCAAAACGTGTAAGTATATTCTCTTTCAAAAACTGGACTACGACCCTGTGGTCATTCGTTTTACACGGAACCGCCTCAACCCACTTAGACACATAGTCTACAGCGACAAGTATGTAAAGATAACCAAACGAAATAGGAAATGGACCCATAAAATCAATGCCCCACACATCAAAGACCTCAATCACTAAAATAGGGTTCAAAGGCATCATATTTCTACGGGAAATGGTTCCTAACTTCTGGCAACGCTCACAAGAAACACAATGACTATGGGAATCTTTAAACAACGAAGGCCAGTAAAATCCACACTGCAAAATCTTAGCAGCAGTCTTCTTAGCACTAAAATGACCCCCACATGCATGTTCATGACAAAAGGAGATAATACTAGACTGGTCACTCTCAGATACACATCTCCTAATAATCTGGTCCGGACAATACTTAAACAGATAAGGATCGTCCCAAAAGAAATGCTTAACCTCGGCTAAAAACCTAGAACGATCTTGCTTACCCCAATGTTGAGGGGTTCGACCAGTAACAAGATAATTCACTATATTTGCATACCAAGGTGATTGGGAAACAGAGAACAATTGTTCATCAGGAAAGTCCCTTATAGGAAGGGAATACTAGGGGAACTAACAACTAGCCTAGACAAGTGGTCTGCTACATTCTCTGCACCCTTTTTGTCTCTAATGTCTGGACAAAATTTGTAACAAAGGATCCATCTAATCAATCTAGGTTTGGTATCCTTCTTAGACAAAAGGTATTTCAAAGCAGCATGATCAGTATAGATTATGATCTTAGAACCTAAATAGGATCTAAACTTATCCAAGGCAAACACGATGGCTAAATTCCTTCTCGGTAGTTGTATAGTTCATTTGGGCATCATTCAGAGTTTTGCTAGCATATAAATCACATGAGTAATTTGTTTTCTCGCTGACCTAACAACGCCTATAGCATAATCTGAAGCATCACACATAATCTCAAAGGGTAGGTTCCAGTTAGGTGCCTGGACTATCGGGGCAGTAGTGAGTAAAGTTTTAAGCTTCTCAAAAGCCTTAACAAGCATCATCAAAGACAAACTTAACATCTTTTGCAAGCAAATTGCAAAGAGGTCTAGAAATCAAGCTAAAATCCTTAATGAATCGACGGTAAAAACCTGCATGCCCTAGGAATGACCTAATATCTTTTACGGTTTTTGGGACCTGTAAGTCTTAATAAGGTCAACTTTGGCTTTGTCTACCTCTATACCCTTTGAAAGATGTGCCCTAAGACAATTCCTGATTTAACCATGAAATGGCATTTTTCCCAATTAAGCACTAAATTTTTTCCTTACACCTAGTCAACACTAATGTCAAATGATGCAAGCACTCATCGAAAGATGAACCAAACACTGAAAAATCATCCATAAAGACCTCTAAAACCGTTCTACCATATCAGAAAATATGCTCATCATACAACGCTGAAAAGTGCAGGGGCATTACAACCCGAAAGGCATGCGTCTATACGCAAAGGTACCAAAGGGACAGGTAAAAGTGGTTTTCTCTTGGTCTTCTGGGGCAATAACGATCTGATTATAACCGGAGTAGCCATCTAAGAAGCAATAGTGACTATGTCCAGCTAATCGCTCTAGTATTTGGTCGATAACAGGAAGGGGAAAGTGATCCTTCCTTGTGACCTTGTTCAATTTCCTATAGTCAATACACACACGCCATCCCGTGGTCACTCGGGTTGGGATTAATTCATTATTATCATTCTAGACTATAGTGATACCTGATTTCTTGGGGACAACCTGAACAGGGCTGACCCACTTACTGTCTGAAATTGGGTAAATAATACCCGCATCTAACAACTTAAGCACCTCTTTTCGAACTACCTCTTTCATGTTAGGGTTCAGTCGACGTTGCATCTCCCTAGAAGGTTTGGAGTCTTTCTCTAAATGAATCTGATGCATACACACAGTAGGACTTATACCCTTAATGTCTTGTTTAGTCCACCCTAAAGCTTCCTTATTGTCTTGAAGTATATTTACTATCCTACTTTCCTGATCACTATCCAAATCAGAAGCTACAATCACATGTAAAGTCTCAGATGGGACTAAAAACACATACTTTAGAGTATCGGGTAGTGTTTTAAGGTCCAACTTCGGGGGCTTTTCTAAAGAAGAAATTAGGGTAGTCTCAGAAACTGGTAATGGTTCGAACCTATCTTTCCATCTATCAGTGTCTAACACGGGGGTAGAATCTAATAGAGCAGTCACCTGTTCAATAGTGCTATCGTCGTCAAAATCTAAACCAAAATAGGATAGACAACTTTCTAATGGGTCTTTAGACAAAATGTTTGGTAATGACTCCTGAACTAAGGCTTCTATCATGTTCACCTCTTCAACACATGTGTCATCTAGCTCATGAGGTAGCTTGCTGACATTAAAAATGTTCATCTCCATAGTCATATTACCAAAAGATAAACTCATCACACCATTTCGACAGTTAATGATCGCATTAGACGTAGCTAAAAATAGGCGACCTAAAATCATAGGTATCTGGTTCTCTGGGTCAGGGACAGGTTGGGTATCTAGGACCACGAAATCCACTGGATAAATAAACTTGTCGACCTCAATAAGAACATCCTCGATAACACCTCGAGGGATTTTAACAGACCTATCAGCTAACTGCAGTGTCATCTGAGTAGGTTTCATTTCACCAAGTCCTAGATGTAAGTAAACATGGAATGGCAGTAAGTTCACACTGGCTCTTAAGTCAAGTAAAGCTTTTTCTACCCGGAAGTTAACTATTGTGCAAGCAATGGTAGGATAACCTGGGTCTTTGTACTTTGGAGTTGTAGTTTTTTGAATAATTGAACTTATGTGACTAGCTAAAAAGGCTTTCTTATGAACGCTAAGTTTTCGCTTTCGCGTACACATATCCTTAAGGAACTTGGCATAAGCAGGAATTTGCCTAATTGCATCTAATAAAGGAAGGTTTATGGTAACTTGCTTAAAACCTCTAATATGTCATTAAAGTTCGACTCCTTTTTTGTTGGTATTAATAGTTGGGGAAGTGGGGATCTAGGCATAAGAAACTTTATCAGTCTCCTCAGCTACTGGTCCTGAGAGGTGAGATTCTGAGGGGTGAACTACAGTATGTTCACTATCGGGCATGGTTACCTTATTGTCTATAACTCTACCACTCCTAAGGGCTCTAACACCATTCAATTGATTCGATGGTTTTGCACCTAATTCAAGAACTCCTCTAGGGTTGGGTTGTTTTTGACTAGGAAACTTACCTTTTTCTCTCAAAGAATCACTTATCAGACCAACCTGGGTTTTTAACTCGGAAATAGCCTAACTATTTTCTTGTCCTATCCTGTTACTAGCTTGTAGACTCTGTTCTATGGATAACTGAAATTTTGTAGTTTGCTGAGTTAACAAGGCGAGAGATTCCTCTAAACTTAGGATTTTCTTATCTGACTGATTCTGAAACTGAGCTAGTCCTGAAGGATTCTTAGTATATCCAAAACCTGGGGGAGCATTAGAATTACTAAACTGACCTTGACTCTGGCCCTTTGACCAGGAAAGGTTCGGATGGTTTCTCCAACCAGGATTATAGGTTTCTGAATATGAGTCAATCTTTTGACGGTTATCAAATCTAGTGTTATTATAAAGAGCATTGGCTTGCTCTTCAATATTTTGGCCTTCCCAAAAAGGCTCCACTCTACCACTAGTCTGGCCCACTTCTAAAGCTTTTAACCTTTTTGCTATAGCAGCAATTTTGGCATCTGATTCATAGCCTCCTTCTACCCTATTAACGTTTCCTCTACTTAAAAGAATTGTTTTCTGGGGTGCCCTACTATTTTCCCATTGCTGGGTTTTTTCGGCGATTTCATTAAAAAATTCCATCCCCGCATCAACAGTTTGGTTTTCAAATCCACCAGTGCATAAATACTCAACCGTGGTCGTTGTGGAATAATCTAAACCCTCATAAATGATCTGAACTAGCCTAACCTTTTCTGAACCATGATGAGGATACTGGGATAATAAATCATTGAACCTTTCCAAATACCTATATAAAGATTCTCCCTCTTGTTGTGAAAACGTGCATATTTACGTCCTAATAGAAGATGTTTTGTGCCTAGGGAAAAACTTATTGAAAAAGGCAGATGTAAGTTGTTCATATGTCTCAATTGACTCGGAGTCCAAAATATATAGCCATAACTTGGCCTTATCTTTCAGCGAAAATGGAAATAACCTAAGTTTCAAAGCATCATCATCTAAGCCTTTAATTCTTAGAGTACTACAAATTTCCTCAAAATCCCTAACATGGTAATAGGGGTTTTCATTTTATTTCCCTAAAAAGATTGGGAGCATCTGTAAGGTCCCAGGTTTCAATTCTTAGGGTTCCTCCGTTTCAGCTAACTTAATACACGAAGGACGAGTAGTCCTAGTCGGATTCAACAAAGCTTTTAAAGTTGCCATTTCTGGCACTATCGGAATATTTGGGATTGTCTCCTAAAGCGGACGTTCAAAAACAGACTCTTCAAAAGTCGGACTCTCTAGATTAAGGTAATCGAGACACTTCGAACTACTAGGTTTCTCTTTAACAAATCTACCTAGTGCATCTCTTTTACGTTCAGGCATACAAAAGAATTTTATAAATTGGAAGGGTAAGCAAACACATGTCAAGACCGACTCAACCAAATCAAACCTATTGATTTCTAGCAAACAAAAAGCATGATGGCTCCACTTAGATTGTTTCTGGACCAGCTTCTAATCCTTCGAAAGGGAATTCGTTACAATTTAAGCAAACCCCTCTGGAATCAATCCGAGTTAAAGTAAGTTGAATAGAGGCGAGGGAAGCTCGGTGGAGATTTGATACCCAAGGCCTCACCGGTATTACAAGGCAGCGCAGTCACGCATTCAACTTACAGAAACCGTCAAGAACTTCAAAGCATGCTTAAAAGAGTAACCAATATTTTTCGATTGACTTTCCTGTTAAGATCGTTACCCTATCGTTCTCGTTCTAGTCAAAATTTTAGGCTTAGGTTCGCGTAGGTTACGTGTTCCTAAAGCGGGCAAGAAGAGAACGGTGATGAAATCCGAACCCTTATCTTGTATGGTCAGGCCTTGCCCTTTACTAGAAAAATAAATGTCCGTATTCAGTCCTCAACATATATGCATACAAAGGAGTCCGTTAACTCGCTGACAGGGGATTCGCGAGTGTTTAGAATCTTACCTCCCGTTCCAGACGGGGATGAATCGGTTGTAGTCGACTCGGGCCACTGACTCCGATGTCAAGTGTACGAACCCAAGGTGCATAGACAATATCGTAATTGTCCTCCTTCTCTGCAAATAGTTTATATTTAAAGTACCCTTCCGTAGGGTAAAATAAAATAAAATAAATAATGTCCAAAAGTCCAAAAAGAAAAGAAAAATTACAAAAATAATAAACCCTAATACAGTTTTTTTTTCCTAAAAGAAAATAAACAAACCCTAAACTAAAATTGTCTAAAATAAAATTGTCTTCTTTTCTGTTCTTTTTGCTTTAATCTTTAGATCCAAGTCTTTATGAAATCACCAAACTCTTTGGCTCACTTTTCTTTATGATTCAGAACCTGTAGACACAAGATAAATACCCAAAAACATAAAAAAATAAAAAATAAATAAAAATAAATCTAAAACCCTAAAAACAAGTCTGCGTCGGCGGCGCCAAAAATTGATGTGTTCTGTAGATAGTGGTAAAAGTGGTTCGATTCTCAGACTTGCGAAGGATAAAATATAGACTTCAATTCTAAAACTAAAATAGAAAACACACTAAAAGTTGTAGCAAACTCAATCAAAGATGATATCAATATTAAAAGAACACTGAGGCTAAGATTCCACTATTTTCCAAGTTTAAGGTGATTTAATCCAATCTTTGTATTCATGCAATTTTCTCGTTCAATTTGATTCTTACTATTGCAACAAGTAGATTTTCAAAAGCAATAATTGTAAATACCAAGTATGAAGCATCAAAAGTCTTAAACTAAGCATACTCCATCAAAATAGATCACAATTACTCAAATATAAATCGTATTCGATATTAGTTCAAGGCAAATAATCATAATAAAATTGCAATAAATAGATAAAAGAGAATATACCACTTCTTGTTGGAAAAATAGCTTCCTCCAGCGCCTCAGCAGTGGGGTTTAGCTCCTCATATTAACCATGTTCTCAAAGTATGTTTTTATAGATCAAAAGTGTACAAGGAGGTGAAAAAGTGATAACACAGCCGATTCGCAACAGTGTGAAGGTGTTGCAGAATCTCTGTTACAAAGAGGAAACAGTAGCTAAAAACCTAATGCAATTACTATTGATAAACGATATATGGGTTCCGTTGTTGAATAGTGATAGTGTTCTGCGACAGATACTTGTGTGTCAATGTTCTTCGTGTTCTTCCTCTTCAGCAGCAGCAGCAGA